>NC_068424.1:84443053-84485553 GCF_023373465.1 Oncorhynchus keta
TCCTGGCTGCGTTTACACAGGAAGTCCAAGTCTGATATTCTTTCCACTAATTGGTCTTAATCCCATCAGATGTTTTTTTTCTTCCCCAGAACTGATCTGATTGGTCAAAAGACCAAATAGTGATTTAAAAAAAATCCGAATTGGGTTTCAGTTTGGGAAGTTGAGACTCTTTGTGATTATGGAAATGGACTTGTCTTGTCTGCGGTGGACGGACAGCTGGATAAGACTCCCACCAAATGTTTGGTCCTCTTCCAGAAGATGTTGCTGGTACGTCTCCTGGAACAGAAGTGATGTATGGGTTCTTAACCCTGCACGTCTCCTGGAAAGGAAGTGATGTATGGGTTCTTAACCCTGCACGTCTCCTGGAAAGGAAGTGATGTGTGGGTTCTTAACCCTGCACGTCTCCTGGAAAGGAAGTGATGTATGGGTTCTTAACCCTGCACGTCTCCTGGAAAGGAAGTGATGTGTGGGTTCTTAACCCTGCACGTCTCCTGGAAAGGAAGTGATGTGTGGGTTCTTAACCCTGCACGTCTCCTGGAAAGGAAGTGATGTGTGGGTTCTTAACCCTGCACGTCTCCTGGAAAGGAAGTGATGTGTGGGTTCTTAACCCTGCACGTCTCCTGGAAAGGAAGTGATGTGTGGGTTCTTAACCCTGCACGTCTCATGGAAAGGAAGTGATGTGTGGGTTCTTAACCCTGCACGTCTCCTGGAAAGGAAGTGATGTATGGGTTCTTAACCCTGCACGTCTCCTGGAAAGGAAGTGATGTGTGGGTTCTTAACCCTGCATGTCTCCTGGAAAGGAAGTGATGTGTGGGTTCTTAACCCTGCACGTCTCCTGGAAAGGAAGTGATGTATGGGTTCTTAACCCTGCACGTCTCCTGGAAAGGAAGTGATGTGTGGGTTCTTAACCCTGCACGTCTCCTGGAAAGGAAGTGATGTATGGGTTCTTAACCCTGCACGTCTCCTGGAAAGGAAGTGATGTGTGGGTTCTTAACCCTGCACGTCTCCTGGAAAGGAAGTGATGTGTGGGTTCTTAACCCTGCACGTCTCCTGGAAAGGAAGTGATGTATGGGTTCTTAACCACCATTGGTATGTTCCCTCCCAGAGACACATCCAACCAATAACCACTAGACCAAGGTCTTCACCATATTATTGGTTAATAAAGTGTATTATGTATTATACCGGTTCATTCGATGGTTCATTGTTGGAAGATGATGTTTCCTCTAGTCCTGATGGACAACAGCTATGATAGGCAATATAGCAGAAGTGTCAAACTCATTTTGCCCCCGGAGAGGGGGGGGGGGGGCATTCAGTATTCAACGAGGTCTGGAGGGCCGCATTCAGTATTCAACGAGGTCTGGAAGGCCACACTGAAAATGGGCTATATTTCCTCTCTGTCAAAATGAGTATAAAAATAGTCCTCTAGCCCCAGAACGAATCAGTTGTGTGGGAATTGGGGGCACGCTATTCTTCACGGGATCTCCAATGCATTTTATTTGTATTTCATTTTATTTATGAAGGATCCCCGCTAAAGAAATCCTGTTATGTTACATTATCGCCACCAGCCAATTAGCTGAGAGCATCTAGTTCTCCTTTATAACAGACTAGACTCCTTGACTAAATAGATCACACAGTCTGGCTCTGAACAATCTGTCTCGTCCCTACTGTATTACTCATGGTGTGTGTGTGTGTGTGTGTGTGTGTGTGTGTGTGTGTGTGTGTGTGTGTGTGTGTGTGTGTGTGTATGTGTGTGTGTGTGTGTATGTGTGTGTGTTTGTTTGTTTGTACTCCTGATTGGTACGTGAGGTGTGTCTGGCTGGCACACAGACAGGCCCAGGGATTTGTGTTGTTTTGTATTGGTATTTATTATGGATCCCCATTAGTACCTGCCAAGACAGCAGCTACTGTTCCTGGGGTTTATTATGGATCCCCATTAGTTCCTGCCAAGCCAGCAGCTACTGTTCCTGGGGTTTATTATGGATCCCCATTAGTTCCTGCCAAGACAGCAGCTACTGTTCCTGGGGTTTATTATGGATCCCAATTAGTTTATTATGGATCCTGCCAAGACAGCAGCTACTGTTCCTGGGGTTTATTATGGATCCCCATTAGTTCCTGCCAAGACAGCAGCTACTGTTCCTGGGGTTTATTATGGATCCCCATTAGTTCCTGCCAAGGCAGCAGCTACTCTTCCTGGGGTTTATTATGGATCCCCATTAGTTCCTGCCCAAGGCAGCAGCTACTCTTCCTGGAGTTTATTATGGATCCCCATTAGTTCCTGCCAAGGCAGCAGCTACTCTTCCTGGGGTTTATTATGGATCCCCATTAGTTCCTGTCAAGGCAGCAGCTACTCTTCCTGGGGTTTATTATGGATCCCCATTAGTACCTGCCAAGGCAGCAGCTACTCTTCCTGGGGTTTATTATGGACCCCCATTAGTTCCTGCCAAGGCAGCAGCTACTCTTCCTGGTGTTTATTATGGATCCCCATTAGTACCTGCCAAGGCAGCAGCTACTCTTCCTGGTGTTTATTATGGATCCCCATTAGTTCCTGCCAAGGCAGCAGCTACTCTTCCTGGTGTTTATTATGGACCCCCATTAGTTCCTGCCAAGGCAGCAGCTACTCTTCCTGGTGTTTATTATGGATCCCCATTAGTTCCTGCCAAGGCAGCAGCTACTCTTCCTGGTGTTTATTATGGACCCCCATTAGTTCCTGCCAAGGCAGCAGCTACTCTTCCTGGTGTTTATTATGGACCCCCATTAGTTCCTGCCAAGGCAGCAGCTACACTTCCTGGGGTTTATTATGGATCCCCATTAGTTCCTGCCGAGGTAGCAGCTACTCTTCCTGGGGTTTATTATGGACCCCCATTAGTTCCTGCCGAGGCAGCAGCTACTCTTCCTCGGGTCCAGCTAAATTAAATTCAGTTACTTACAATTTAAAATATTACCATTATGTTTCATGACACATTAAGTGTGTTCCCACAGGCCACTACCAGATTCCACATCTACAATACATATATATATATATATAAAATCCATGTGTCCGTGTGTCCGTGCCTGTGTGTGTCTCTTCCTGTTCCATAAGGTGTATGAACGTACATTTCTACTCCTTGTGGAATAGATTTACATGTGGACATGTCTCTTTCTAGTAGTAAAGGCTATAAGCTTGAGTTTCAATTTGGGAAGCTTACAATTTATCCTCCCGTTTCTACCTCTCTGTGTGAACTCAGAGGGAGGCTGGTGAACTCAGAGGGAGGCTGGTGAACTCAGAGGGAGGCTGGTGGAGCCCGGTAGGATTTTTTCATGAGCATTTCTGTGGAAGTTCCATTTCAATAATAGTGTGTTTGTTTCTAAAAATCCTTGTCACGTGGTTAACCATACAAATAAAAATAAAAATGAATATATAAAAATATAAATTAAACTAATGTAACACCAGCCTCCCTCTGAGATCAGCAGCCTCCCTCTGAGATCACCAGCCTCCCTCTGAGATCACCAGTCTCCCTCTGAGATCACCGGCCTCCCTGTGAGGTCACCAGCCTCCCTCTGAGTTCACCAGCCTCCCTCTGAGTCCACCAGCCTCCCTCTGAGTCCACCAGCCTCTGAGAACACCGGCCTCCCTCCACCGGCCTCCCTCTGAGAACACCGGCCTCCCTCTGAGAACACCGGCCTCCCTCTGAGAACACCGGCCTCCCTCTGAGAACACCGGCCTCCCACTGACAACACCGGCCTCCCACTGACTGAACACCCCTCTGGCCTCCACACTGACAACACTCGGCCTCCCACTGACAACTCCCTCTGGCCTCCCCTCTGAGCTCACCGGTCTCACTCTGAGGTCACCAGTCTCCCTCTGAGGTCACCAGTCTCCCTCTGAGCTCACCAGCCTCCTCTGAGGTCACCAGCCTCCCTCTGAGTTCAGCACCAGCCTCCCTCTGAGATCACCAGCCTCCCTCTGAGAGCACCAGCTCACTGAGATCAGCCTCCCTCTGAGATCACCAGCCTCCCTCTGAGATCACCAGCCTCCCCAGCCTGAGATCACCAGCCTCCCTCTGAGAACACCAGCCTCCCTCTGAGTTCACCAGCCTCCTTCTGAGAACACCAGCCTCCCTCTGTGAACACCAACCTCTGAAAACACCTCCCTCTGCGAACACCAGCCTCCCCTGAGATCACCAGCCTCCCTCTGAGAACACCAGCCTCCCTCTGTGAACACCAGCCTCTGAAAACACCTCCCTCTGCGAACACCAGTCTCCCTCTGAGTTCACCAGCCTCCCTCTGAGTTCACCAGCCTCCCTCTGAGGTCACCAGCCTCCCTCTGAGGTCACCAGCCTCCATCTGAGGTCACCAGCCTCCCTCTGTGGTCACCAGTCTCCCTCCGAGGTCACCAGTCTCCCTCTGAGTTCACCAGCCTCTGAAAACACCTCCCTCTGCGAACACCAGCCTCCCTCTGAGAGCACCAGCCTCCCTCTGAAATCACCAGCCTCCATCTGAGTTCACCAGCCTCCATCTGAGTTCACCAGCCTCCCTCTGAGGTCACCAGCCTCCCTCTGAGATCACCAGCCTCCCTCTGAGATCACCAGCCTCCCTCTGAGTTCACCAGCCTCCCTCTGAGATCACCAGCCTCCCTCTGAGATCACCAGCCTCCCTCTGAGTTCACCAGCCTCCCTCTGAGTTCACCAGCCTCCCTCTGAGGTCACCGGCCTCCCTCTGAGATCACCATCTCCCTCTGAGGTCACCAGCCTCCCTCTGAGGTCACCAGCCTCCCTCTGAGGTCACCAGCCTCCCTCTGAGATCACCAGCCTCTGAGATCACCAGCCACCCTCTGCGTTCACCAGCCTCCCTCTGAGATCAACAGCCTCTGAGTTCACCAGCCTCCCTCTGAGATCACCAGCCTCCCTCTGAGAACACCAGCCACTGTGAACACCAGACTCTGAGTTCACCAGCCTCCCTCTGAGAACACCAGCCACTGTGAACACCAGCCTCTGAGTTCACCAGCCTCCCTCTGAGTCCACCAGCCTCTGAGAACACCAGGCCTCCCTCCACCGGCCTCCCTCTGAGAACACCGGCCTCCCTCTGACAACACCGGCCTCCCACTGACAACACCGGCCGCCCACTGACAACACCGGCCTCCCACTGACAACACCGGCCTCCCACTGACAACACCGGCCTCCCACTGACAACACCGGCCTCCCACTGACAACACCGGCCTCCCACTGACAACACCGGCCGCCCACTGACAACACCGGCCTCCCTCTGAGCTAACCGGCCTCACTCTGAGGTCACCAGTCTCCCTCTGAGGTCACCAGTCTCCCTCTGAGGTCACCAGTCTCCCTCTGAGGTCACCAGTCTCCCTCTGAGGTCACCAGTCTCCCTCTGAGGTCACCAGCCTCCCTCTGAGGTCACCAGCCTCCCTCTGAGCTCACCAGCCTCCCTCTGAGGTCACCAGTCTCCCTCTGTTCACCAGTCTCCCTCTGAGTTCACCAGTCTCCCTCTGAGTTCACCAGTCTCCCTCTGAGTTCACCAGCCTCCCTCTGAGCTCACCAGCCTCCCTCTGAGGTCACCAGCCTCCCTCTGAGAGCACCAGCCTCCCTCTGAGATCACCAGCCTCCCTCTGAGCTCACCAGCCTCCCTCTGAGATCACCAGCCTCCCTCTGAGATCACCAGCCTCCCCCTGAGATCACCAGCCTCCCTCTGAGAACACCAGCCTCCCTCTGAGTTCACCAGCCTCCTTCTGAGAACACCAGCCTCCCTCTGTGAACACCAGCCTCTGAAAACACCTCCCTCTGCGAACACCAGCCTCCCTCTGAGTTCACCAGTCTCCCTCTGAGTTCACCAGCCTCCCTCTGAGTTCACCAGCCTCCCTCTGAGTTCACCAGCCTCCCTCTGAGTTCACCAGCCTCCCTCTGAGATCACCAGCCTCCCTCTGAGAGCACCAGCCTCCCTCTGAGATCACCAGCCTCCCTCTGAGTTCACCAGCCTCTCTCTGAGAGCACCAGCCTCCCTCTGAAATCACCAGCCTCCCTCTGAGTTCACCATTCTCCCTCTGAGGTCACCAGCCTCCCTCTGAGATCACCAGCCTCCCTCTGAGTTCACCAGCCTCCCTCTGAGAACACCAGCCACTGTGAACACCAGACTCTGAGTTCACCAGCCTCCCTCTGAGAACACCAGCCACTGTGAACACCAGCCTCTGAGTTCACCAGCCTCCCTCTGAGTCCACCAGCCTCTGAGAACACCAGGCCTCCCTCCACCGGCCTCCCTCTGAGAACACCGGCCTCCCTCTGAGAACACCGGCCTCCCTCTGAGAACACCGGCCTCCCACTGACAACACCGGCCTCCCACTGACAACACCGGCCTCCCACTGACAACACCGGCCTCCCACTGACAACACCGGCCGCCCACTGACAACACCGGCCTCCCTCTGAGCTAACCGGCCTCACTCTGAGGTCACCAGTCTCCCTCTGAGGTCACCAGTCTCCCTCTGAGCTCACCAGCCTCCCTCTGAGCTCACCAGCCTCCCTCTGAGCTCACCAGCCTCCCTCTGAGGTCACCAGTCTCCCTCTGTTCACCAGTCTCCCTCTGAGTTCACCAGTCTCCCTCTGAGTTCACCAGTCTCCCTCTGAGTTCACCAGCCTCCCTCTGAGCTCACCAGCCTCCCTCTGAGCTCACCAGCCTCCCTCTGAGGTCACCAGCCTCCCTCTGAGATCACCAGCCTCCCTCTGAGATCACCAGCCTCCATCTGAGCTCACCAGCCTCCCTCTGAGATCACCAGCCTCCCTCTGAGATCACCAGCCTCCCCTGAGATCACCAGCCTCCCTCTGAGAACACCAGCCTCCCTCTGAGTTCACCAGCCTCCCTCTGAGATCACCAGCCTCCCTCTGAGGTCACCAGCCTCCCTCTGAGATCACCAGCCTCCCTCTGAGATCACCAGCCTCCATCTGAGCTCACCAGCCTCCATCTGAGCTCACCAGCCTCCCTCTGAGGTCACCAGTCTCCCTCTGAGATCACCAGCCTCCCTCTGAGGTCACCAGCCTCCCTCTGAGGTCACCAGTCTCCCTCTGAGAGCACCAGCCTCCCTCTGAGAGCACCAGCCTCCCTCTGAGAGCACCAGCCTCCCTCTGAGAGCACCAGCCTCCCTCTGAGGTCACCAGCCTCCCTCTGAGTTCACCAGCCTCCCTCTGAGATCACCAGCCTCCTCTGAGTTCACCAGCCTCCTCTGAGATCACCAGCCTCCCTCTGAGATCACCAGCCTCCCTCTGAGTTCACCAGCCTCCCTCTGAGTTCACCAGCCTCCCTCTGAGATCACCAGCCTCCCTCTGAGATCACCATCTCCCTCTGAGGTCACCAGCCTCCCTCTGAGATCACCAGCCTCCCTCTGAGGTCACCAGTCTCCCTCTGAGATCACCAGCCTCCCTCTGAGGTCACCAGCCTCCCTCTGAGATCACCAGCCTCCCTCTGAGATCACCAGCCTCTGAGTTCACCAGCCTCCCTCTGAGATCACCAGCCTCCCTCTGAGATCACCAGCCTCCCTCTGAGAACACCAGCCACTGTGAACACCAGCCTCTGAGTTAACCAGCCTCCCTCTGAGTCCACCAGCCTCTGAGAACACCGGCCTCCCTCCACCGGCCTCCCTCTGAGAACACCGGCCTCCCTCTGAGAACACCGGCCTCCCTCTGAGAACACCGGCCTCCCTCTGAGAACACCGGCCTCCCACTGACAACACCGGCCTCCCACTGACAACACCGGCCTCCCACTGACAACACCGGCCTCCCACTGACAACACCGGCCTCCCACTGACAACACCGGCCTCCCACTGACAACACCGGCCTCCCTCTGACAACACCGGCCTCCCTCTGAGTTCACCAGTCTCCCTCTGAGGTCACCAGCCTCCCTCTGAGCTCACCAGCCTCCCTCTGAGCTCACCAGCCTCCCTCTGAGCTCACCAGCCTCCCTCTGAGATCACCAGTCTCCCTCTGAGGTCACCAGCCTCTGAGATCACCAGCCTCCCTCTGAGTTCACCAGCCTCCCTCTGAGTTCACCAGCCTCCCTCTGAGGTCACCAGCCTCCCTCTGAGGTCACCAGCCTCCCTCTGAGCTCACCAGCCTCCGAAAACACCTCCCTCTGCGAACACCAGCCTCCTTCTGAGTTCACCAGTCTCCCTCTGAGTTCACCAGTCTCCCTCTGAGTTCACCAGTCTCCCTCTGAGTTCACCAGTCTCCCTCTGAGCTCACCAGCCTCCCTCTGAGGTCACCAGTCTCCCTCTGAGGTCACCAGTCTCCCTCTGAGGTCACCAGTCTCCCTCTGAGCTCACCAGCCTCCGAAAACACCTCCCTTTGCGAACACCAGCCTTCTTCTGAGGTCACCAGTCTCCCTCTGAGGTCACCAGTCTCCCTCTGAGGTCACCAGCCTCCCTCTGAGTTCACCAGCCTCTGAGATCACCAGCCTCCCTCTGAGTTCACCAGCCTCCCTCTGAGATCACCAGCCTCTGAGATCACCAGCCTCCCTCTGAGTTCACCAGCCTCCCTCTGAGATCACCAGCCTCCCCCTGAGAACACCAGCCACTGAGATCACCAGCCTCCCTCTGAGCTCACCAGCCTCCCTCTGAGCTCACCAGCCTCCCTCTGAGATCACCAGTCTCCCTCTGAGGTCACCAGTCTCCCTCTGAGGTCACCAGCCTCCCTCTGAGGTCACCAGTCTCCCTCTGAGGTCACCAGCCTCCCTCTGAGTTCACCAGCCTCTGAGTTCACCAGCCTCCCTCTGAGATCACCAGCCTCTGAGATCACCAGCCTCCCTCTGAGCTCACCAGCCTCCCTCTGAGCTCACCAGCCTCCCTCTGAGATCACCAGTCTCCCTCTGAGGTCACCAGTCTCCCTCTGAGGTCACCAGCCTCCCTCTGAGCTCACCAGCCTCCGAAAACACCTCCCTCTGCGAACACATTTACATTACATTTACATTTAAGTCATTTAGCAGCGCTCTTATCAGAGCCTTCTGATTGGTGCATACAGCCTCCCAGTGGAACAGCCAGCCTCTTGTTGGGGGGGTCTGAGGGGGTGAGAAGGATTACCAGCCTCCCTTACCCTATCCTAGGTATTCCTTGAAGAGGTGGGGTTTCAGGTGTCTCCGGAAGGTGGTGATTGACTCCAGCTGTCCTCTGGCGCCTCCTGAGGGAGCCTTTGTTCCAGCCTCCTCTGGGGGCCAGAGCACCGAACAGTTTTGACTGGGCTCCCTCTGAGACTCACCAGCCTCCTCAGTGGTAGGGAGGCGAGCAGGCCAGAGGTGGATGAGTTCACCAGCCTCCCTTGGGTGTAGGGCCTGATCAGAGCCTGGAGGTACTCCCTCTGAGGTCCGCCTCCCTCTGAGATCACAGCCTCCGTGAGATCACCATGGTCTTGTGAGTTCACCAGCCTCCCTGGAAGCCAGTGGAGAGAGCCAGCCACTGAGAGAACTCTGGGAAGGTTGAACACCAGCCTCCTCTGAGATCACCAGCCTCTGGATGAGTTGTAGGGGTTTAATGGCACAGGCAGGGAGCCTCCAACAGCTTGAGTAATCAAGACAGATGACACCAGTGCCTGGATTAGGACCTCCCTCCCTCTTCCTGTGTGAGGCAGGGTCCCTCTGCTGATGTTGTAGACCGCATCCTACTGGAACGGGACACCGCCTTGATGTCTGAGAACACCAGGGTGTCCTCTGAGAACACCAAGGTTCTTAGCGCTCTGGGAGGAGGACACAATGGAGTTGCCTCAACCGTGATGGCGAGATCATGGAACACCAGCCTCCCGGGAGGAAGAGGAGCTCCGTCTTGCTGAGGTTCAGCTGAGGTGGTGATCCGTCATCCACACTGATATCACCAGACATGCAGAGATGCGGTTCACCAGCCACCTGGTCATCAGAAGGGGAAAGGAGAAGATTAATTGTGTCACTGCATAGCAATGATAGGAGAGACCATGTCCCTCTGAGACAGAGCCAGTGACTTGGTGTATAGCGAGAATAACCAGCCTCCGAACAGAGCCCTCTGGGACACCAGTGGTGAGAGCGCGTGGTGAGGAGACAGATTCTCGCTGAGTTCCACCTGGTAGGAGTCCCTCTGAGGTAGGACGCAATCCAGCGTGGGCCGCCCGAGAGATGCCCAGCTCGGAGAGGGTGGAGAGGAGGATCTGATGGTCACAGTCTCCCTCTGAAGGCAGCCGATAGGTCTAGAAGGATGAGAGCAGAGGAGAGAGAGTTAGCTCTGAGTCACCAGCTCCGTCTACAGAGAAGAGCAGTCTCTGAATGACTAGTCTTGAAACCTGACTGATTTGGATCACCAGCCATTCTGAGAGAGATAGCCTCCCTCTAGAGCTGGCCTCTGAGGCACGCTCAAGAGTTTTGGAGAGAAAAGCCTCCCCTGGTCTGAGATCAGTTGTTGACATCGAGCCAGCCTCCTTCTGAGTTCACCAGCCTCCCTCTGAGATCACCAGCCTCTGAGATCACCAGCCTCCCTCTGAGCTCACCAGCCTCCCTCTGAGCTCACCAGCCTCCCTCTGAGATCACCAGTCTCCCTCTGAGGTCACCAGTCTCCCTCTGAGGTCACCAGCCTCCCTCTGAGCTCACCAGCCTCCGAAAACACCTCCCTCTGCGAACACCAGCCTCCTTCTGAGTTCACCAGTCTCCCTCTGAGTTCACCAGTCTCCCTCTGAGATCAGCAGCCTCCCTCTGAGATCAGCAGCCTCCCTCTGAGGTCACCAGTCTCCCTCTGAGGTCACCAGTCTCCCTCTGAGCTCACCAGCCTCCCTCTGAGCTCACCAGCCTCCCTCTGAGCTCACCAGCCTCCCTCTGAGGTCACCAGTCTCCCTCTGAGGTCACCAGTCTCCCTCTGAGCTCACCAGCCTCCCTCTGAGGTCACCAGTCTCCCTCTGAGGTCACCAGCCTCCCTCTGAGGTCACCAGTCTCCCTCTGAGGTCACCAGTCTCCCTCTGAGGTCACCAGTCTCCCTCTGCGAGCACCAGCCTCCCTCTGAGGTCACCAGCCTCCCTCTGAGGTCACCAGCCTCCCTCTGAGGTCACCAGCCTCCCTCTGAGGTCACCAGCCTCTGAAAACACCTCCCTCTGAGTTCACCAGTCTCCCTCTGAGTTCACCAGTCTCCCTCTGAGTTCACCAGTCTCCCTCTGAGAACACCAGCCTCCCTCTGAGAACACCAGCCTCCCTCTGAGATCACCAGCCTCCCTCTGAGATCACCAGCCTCCCTCTGAGATCACCAGCCTCCCTCTGAGATCACCAGCCTCCCTCTGAGCTCACCAGCCTCCCTCTGAGAACACCAGCCTCCCTCTGAGAACACCAGCCTCCCTCTGAGAACACCAGCCTCCCTCTGAGAACACCAGCCTCCCTCTGAGAACACCAGCCTCCCTCTGAGATCACCAGCCTCCCTCTGAGAACACCAGCCTCCCTCTGAGAGCACCAGCTTTCCCCACACTTAACCATAAGCTCAGATGCTCAAAGGTTGTTACATCCCAGAGCCCATCTCAAGAAAGGACCTGATTTCTGAATGCATATACAGTTACAGCTGTTTGAAAAAGGAGGCAAGATTGAGCAAGACTTGGCAAACATTTGAGTTTTGATTAACCATTGTCCAGTCCTAGGTATTGGAGATCAGATCCACCCCGTTCCCCTGAAACACGCTGGTCCCCCGTTGTGACCATTTCCCCAAGCATCATTGTGCAGTCAGACCTTTGATTATTTTGTGCCACCAGGGCCACAATAATTTGCCCCCTCTCTGATTGTCCTAGTGTGACCCCCTCCCCAATGGGTTACTGCAGCTAGTGTTGCCAGCTCTGCCATTACCTGGGTGGGGGTACCCCGCCGGGATCCCCACCGGCTCGGTACAAGGTCGTCAAGGTTTTCATTAGCAGCCTTGAGATTTTTTCCTTGTATATTATCAGGGTCCTCTGGCTATGTAGGACCAACCCTGCCAGGCGGTGCTGCTCTAGTATGTCTCTGACCGCATTTATCTTCCTGTTTTGGCTGCATTACAGCAGGCCCACAAAACTGATAAGGACTTCTATCTAGTGTCCGGGTCGTTCAGGCGATTGTCTAAGGCATAGGGTTGTGGACCGTTCCATCATGGTAGGACAATAAAAAAAATACATAAGATGTACAATTTATTTTAAAATGTAGTTCCATCATTATAAGACAATATACAAATACATTTGATGTGTAACTTCTTTTAAAATGCATATCCCACATCTGCACAAAATTGAAGGCTCTCTCTCACAAACTGTGCTCACAGACACACAAAGGTTCTGGGAATATATACAACCTTTTCCTTTCAAAGAACACTTAACGCCTACACTTTACCAGACACCAAAAACACACACAACACCGTCGATCACAACACATCCACACATAACCACACACTGTGTTCCATACATAACCACACACTGTGTTCCATACATAACCACACACTGTGTTCCATACATAACCACACACTGTGTTCCATACATAACCACACACTGTGTTCCATACATAACCACACACTGTGCTCCATACATAACCACACACTGTGTTCCATACATAACCACACACTGTGCTCCATACATAACCACACACTGTGTTCCATACATAACCACACACTGTGCTCCATACATAACCACACACTGTGCTCCACATTTACATTTACATAAGTCATTTAGCAGACTGTGTTCCATCACATAACCACACACTGTGCTCCATACATAACCACACACTGTGTTCCATACATAACCACACACTGTGTTCCATACATAACCACACACTGTGTTCCATACATAACCACACACTGTGCTCCATACATAACCACACACTGTGCTCCATAACCACACACTGTGCTCCATACATAACCACACACTGTGCTCCACACATAACCACACACTGTGTTCCATACATAACCACACATGTGTTCCATACATAACCACACACTGTGTTCCATACATAACCACACACTGTGCTCCATACATAACCACACACTGTGCTCCACACATAACCACACACTGTGCTCCATACATAACCACACACTGTGCTCCACATAACCACACACTGTGCTCCATTAACCACACACTGTGCTCCATACATAACCACACACTGTGCTCCATACATAACCACACACTGTGCTCCATACATAACCACACACTGTGTTCCATACATAACCACACACTGTGTTCCATACATAACCACACACTGTGCTCCATACATAACCACACACTGTGCTCCATACATAACCACACACTGTGCTCCACACATAACCACACACTGTGCTCCATACATAACCACACACTGTGCTCCACACATAACCACACACTGTGTTCCACACATAACCACACACTGTGCTCCATACATAACCACACACTGTGCTCCATACATAACCACACACTGTGCTCCACACATAACCACACACTATGCTCCACACATAACCACACACTGTGCTCCATACATAACCACACACTGTGCTCCATACATAACCACACACTGTGCTCCATACATAACCACACACTGTGTTCCATACATAACCACACACTGTGTTCCATACATAACCACACACTGTGCTCCATACATAACCACACACTGTGCTCCATACATAACCACACACTGTGCTCCACACATAACCACACACTGTGCTCCATACATAACCACACACTGTGCTCCACACATAACCACACACTGTGTTCCACACATAACCACACACTGTGTTCCACACATAACCACACACTGTGCTCCATACATAACCACACACTGTGCTCCACACATAACCACACACTGTGCTCCACACATAACCACACACTGTGCTCCACACATAACCACACACTGTGCTCCATACATAACCACACACTGTGCTCCATACATAACCACACACTGTGTTCCATACATAGCCACACACTGTGCTCCATACATAACCACACACTGTGTTCCACACATAACCACACACTGTGTTCCATACATAACCACACACTGTGTTCCATACATAACCACACACTGTGTTCCATACATAACCACACACTGTGCTCCATACATAACCACACACTGTGTTCCATACATAACCACACACTGTGTTCCACACATAACCACACACTGTGTTCCAAACATAACCACACACTGTGCTCCATACATAACCACACACTGTGCTCCATACATAACCACACACTGTGCTCCATACATAACCACACACTGTGCTCCATACATAACCACACACTGTGCTCCATACATAACCACACACTGTGCTCCATACATAACCACACACTGTGCTCCATACATAACCACACACTGTGCTCCATACATAACCACACACTGTGTTCCATACATAACCACACACTGTGCTCCATACATAACCACACACTGTGCTCCACACATAACCACACACTGTGCTCCATACATAACCACACACAGTGCTCCATACATAACCACACACTGTGCTCCACACATAACCACACACTGTGTTCCACACATACCACACACTGTGCTCCATACATAACCACACACTGTGCTCCATACATAACCACACACTGTGCTCCATACATAACCACACACTGTGCTCCACACATAACCACACACTGTGTTCCACACATACCACACACTGTGCTCCATACATAACCACACACTGTGCTCCACACAGAAGTCGTGACATCACCTGTTGTATTCGGCGCACTTGACAAATAAACCTTGATTTGATTTTCTAATAAAACAGACTGTTCCTTTTACTAATAAAACAGACTGTTCCCTTTACTAATAAAACAGACTGTTCCCTTTACTAATAAAACAGACTGTTCCTTTTACTAATAAAACAGACTGTTCCCTTTACTAATAAAACAGACTGTTCCTTTTACTAATAAAACAGACTGTTCCCTTTACTAATAAAACAGACTGTTCCCTTTACTAATAAAACCAATATAAAACAGACTGTTCCCTTTACTAATAAAACAGACTGTTCCTTTTACTAATAAAACAGACGGTTCCCTTTACTAATAAAACAGACTGTTCCTTTTACTAATAAAACAGACTGTTCCTTTTACTAATAAAACAGACTGTTCCCTTTACTAATAAAACAGACTGTTTCTTTTACTAATAAAACAGACTGTTCCTTTTACTAATAAAACAGACTGTTCATTTTACTAATAAAACAGACTGTTCCTTTTACTAATAAAACAGACTGTTCCTTTACTAATAAAACAGACTGTTCCTTTTACTAATAAAACAGACTGTTCCTTTTACTAATAAACAGACTGTTCCTTTTACTAATAAAACAGACTGTTCCTTTACTAATAAAACAGACTGTTCCTTTTACCAATAAAACAGACTGTTCCTTTTACTAATAAAACAGACTGTTCCTTTTACTAATAAAACAGACTGTTCCCTTTACTAATAAAACAGACTGTTCCTTTTACTAATAAAACAGACTGTTCCCTTTACTAATAAAACCTACTGTTCCTTTTACTAATAAAACAGAATGTTCCTTTAGTAATAAAACCAATATAAAACAGACTGTTCCTTTTACAAATAAAACAGACTGTTCCTTTTACTAATAAAACAGACTGTTCCCTTTACTAATAAAACCAATATAAAGCAGACTGTTCCTTTACTAATAAAACCAATATAAAGCAGACTGTTCCTTTACTAATAAAACCAATATAAAACGGACTGTTCCTTTTACTAATAAAACAGACTGTTCCTTTTACTAATAAAACAGACTTTTCCGTTTACTAATAAAACAGACTGTTCCGTTTACTAATAAAACCAATATAAAGCAGACTGTTCCTTTACTAATAAAACAGACTGTTCCTTTTACTAATAAAACAGACTGTTCCCTTTACTAATAAAACAGACTGTTCCTTTACTAATAAAACAGACTGTTCCTTTACTAATAAAACAGACTGTTTCCTTTACTAATAAAACAGACTGTTCCTTTACTAATAAAACAGACTGTTCCTTTACTAATAAAACAGACTGTTCCTTTTACTAATAAAACAGACTGTTCCTTTTACTAATAAAACAGACTGTTCCCTTTACTAATAAAACAGACTGTTCCCTTTACTAATAAAACAGACTGTTCCTTTTACTAATAAAACAGACTGTTCCCTTTACTAATAAAACCTACTGTTCCTTTTACTAATAAAACAGACTGTTCCTTTTACTAATAAAACAGACTGTTCCCTTTACTAATAAAACAGACTGTTCCTTTTACTAATAAAACAGACTGTTCCCTTTACTAATAAAACCTACTGTTCCTTTTACTAATAAAACAGAATGTTCCTTTAGTAATAAAACCAATATAAAACAGACTGTTCCTTTTACAAATAAAACAGACTGTTCCTTTTACTAATAAAACAGACTGTTCCCTTTACTAATAAAACCAATATAAAGCAGACTGTTCCTTTACTAATAAAACCAATATAAAGCAGACTGTTCCTTTACTAATAAAACCAATATAAAACGGACTGTTCCTTTTACTGATAAAACCTACCGTTCCTTTTACTAATAAAACAGACTTTTCCGTTTACTAATAAAACAGACTGTTCCGTTTACTAATAAAACCAATATAAAGCAGACTGTTCCTTTACTAATAAAACAGACTGTTCCTTTTACTAATAAAACAGACTGTTCCCTTTACTAATAAAACAGACTGTTCCCTTTACTAATAAAACAGACTGTTCCCTTTACTAATAAAACAGACTGTTCCCTTTACTAATAAAACAGACTGTTCCCTTTACTAATAAAACAGACTGTTCCCTTTACTAATAAAACAGACTGTTCCTTTTACTAATAAAACAGACTGTTCCTTTTACTAATAAAACAGACTGTTCTCTTTACTAATAAAACAGACTGTTCTCTTTACTAATAAAACAGACTGTTCCCTTTACTAATAAAACAGACTGTTCCTTTTACTAATAAAACAGACTGTTCCCTTTACTAATAAAACAGACTGTTCCCTTTACTAATAAAACAGACTGTTCCTTTTACTAATAAAACAGACTGTTCCCTTTACTAATAAAACGTACTGTTCCTTTTACTAATAAAACAGACTGTTCCTTTTACTAATAAAACAGACTGTTCCCTTTACTAATAAAACAGACTGTTTCTTTTACTAATAAAACAGACTGTTCCCTTTACTAATAAAACCAATATAAAGCAGACTGTTCCTTTACTAATAAAACCAATATAAAGCAGACTGTTCCTTTACTAATAAAACCAATATAAAACTGTTCCTTTTACTGATAAAACCTACCGTTCCTTTTACTAATAAAACAGACTTTTCCGTTTACTAATAAAACAGGCTGTTCCGTTTACTAATAAAACCAATATAAACAGACTGTTCCTTTACTAATAAAACAGACTGTTCCTTTTACTAATAAAACAGACTGTTCCCTTTACTAATAAAACAGACTGTTCCCTTTACTAATAAAACAGACTGTTCCCTTTACTAATAAAACAGACTGTTTCCCTTTACTAATAAAACAGACTGTTCCCTTTACTAATAAAACAGACTGTTCCCTTTACTAATAAAACAGACTGTTCCTTTTACTAATAAAACAGACTGTTCCTTTTACTAATAAAACAGACTGTTCCCTTTACTAATAAAACAGACTGTTCCCTTTACTAATAAAACAGACTGTTCCTTTTACTAATAAAACAGACTGTTCCCTTTACTAATAAAACCTACTGTTCCTTTTACTAATAAAACAGACTGTTCCTTTTACTAATAAAACAGACTGTTCCCTTTACTAATAAAACAGACTGTTCCTTTTACTAATAAAACAGACTGTTCCCTTTACTAATAAAACCTACTGTTCCTTTTACTAATAAAACAGAATGTTCCTTTAGTAATAAAACCAATATAAACAGACTGTTCCTTTTACAAATAAAACAGACTGTTCCTTTTACTAATAAAACAGACTGTTCCCTTTACTAATAAAACCAATATAAAGCAGACTGTTCCTTTACTAATAAAACCAATATAAAGCAGACTGTTCCTTTACTAATAAAACCAATATAAAACGGACTGTTCCTTTTACTGATAAAACCTACCGTTCCTTTTACTAATAAAACAGACTTTTCCGTTTACTAATAAAACAGACTGTTCCGTTTACTAATAAAACCAATATAAAGCAGACTGTTCCTTTACTAATAAAACAGACTGTTCCTTTTACTAATAAAACAGACTGTTCCCTTTACTAATAAAACAGACTGTTCCCTTTACTAATAAAACAGACTGTTCCCTTTACTAATAAAACAGACTGTTCCCTTTACTAATAAAACAGACTGTTCCCTTTACTAATAAAACAGACTGTTCCCTTTACTAATAAAACAGACTGTTCCTTTTACTAATAAAACAGACTGTTCCTTTTACTAATAAAACAGACTGTTCTCTTTACTAATAAAACAGACTGTTCTCTTTACTAATAAAACAGACTGTTCCCTTTACTAATAAAACAGACTGTTCCTTTTACTAATAAAACAGACTGTTCCTTTACTAATAAAACAGACTGTTCCCTTTACTAATAAAACAGACTGTTCCTTTTACTAATAAAACAGACTGTTCCCTTTACTAATAAAACGTACTGTTCCTTTTACTAATAAAACAGACTGTTCCTTTTACTAATAAAACAGACTGTTCCTTTTAGTAATAAAACAAATATAAAACAGACTGTTCCCTTTACTAATAAAACAGACTGTTCCGTTTACTAATAAAACAGACTGTTCCCTTTACTAATAAAACCTACTGTTCCTTTTACTAATAAAACAGACTGTTCCCTTTACCAATAAAACAGACTGTTCCCTTTACTAATAAAACAGACTGTTCCTTTTACTAATAAAACAGACTGTTCCCTTTACCAATAAAACAGACTGTTCCCTTTACTAATAAAACAGACTGTTCCTTTTACTAATAAAACAGACTGTTCCCTTTACTAATACAACAGACTGTTCCTTTTACTAATAAAACAGACTGTTCCCTTTACTAATAAAACAGACTGTTCCTTTTACTAATAAAACAGACTGTTCCTTTTACTAATAAAACAGACTGTTCCTTTTACTAATAAAACAGACGGTTCCTTTTACTAATAAAACAGACTGTTCCCTTTACTAATAAAACAGACTGTTCCCTTTACTAATAAAACAGACTGTTCCTTTTACTAATAAAACAGACTGTTCCTTTTACCAATAAAACAGACTGTTCCCTTTACTAATAAAACCTACCGTTCCTTTTACTAATAAAACAGACTGTTCCCTTTACCAATAAAACAGACTGTTCCCTTTACTAATAAAACAGACTGTTCCTTTTACTAATAAAACCTACCGTTCCTTTTACTAATAAAACAGACTGTTCCGTTTACTAATAAAACAGACTGTTCCGTTTAATAATAAAACCAATATAAAGCAGACTGTTCCTTTACTAATAAAACAGACTGTTCCTTTTACTAATAAAACAGACTGTTCCCTTTACTAATAAAACAGACTGTTCCTTTTACTAATAAAACAGACTGTTCCTTTTAGTAATAAAACAAATATAAAACAGACTGTTCCCTTTACTAATAAAACAGACTGTTCCGTTTACTAATAAAACAGACTGTTCCCTTTACTAATAAAACCTACTGTTCCTTTTACTAATAAAACAGACTGTTCCCTTTACCAATAAAACAGACTGTTCCCTTTACTAATAAAACAGACTGTTCCTTTTACTAATAAAACAGACTGTTCCCTTTACCAATAAAACAGACTGTTCCCTTTACTAATAAAACAGACTGTTCCTTTTACTAATAAAACAGACTGTTCCCTTTACTAATACAACAGACTGTTCCTTTTACTAATAAAACAGACTGTTCCCTTTACTAATAAAACAGACTGTTCCTTTTACTAATAAAACAGACTGTTCCTTTTACTAATAAAACAGACTGTTCCTTTTACTAATAAAACAGACGGTTCCTTTTACTAATAAAACAGACTGTTCCCTTTACTAATAAAACAGACTGTTCCCTTTACTAATAAAACAGACTGTTCCTTTTACTAATAAAACAGACTGTTCCTTTTACCAATAAAACAGACTGTTCCCTTTACTAATAAAACCTACCGTTCCTTTTACTAATAAAACAGACTGTTCCCTTTACCAATAAAACAGACTGTTCCCTTTACTAATAAAACAGACTGTTCCTTTTACTAATAAAACCTACCGTTCCTTTTACTAATAAAACAGACTGTTCCGTTTACTAATAAAACAGACTGTTCCGTTTAATAATAAAACCAATATAAAGCAGACTGTTCCTTTACTAATAAAACAGACTGTTCCTTTTACTAATAAAACAGACTGTTCCCTTTACTAATAAAACAGACTGTTCCCTTTACTAATAAAACAGACTGTTCCCTTTACTAATAAAACAGACTGTTCCCTTTACTAATAAAACAGACTGTTCCTTTTACTAATAAAACAGACTGTTCCTTTTACTAATAAAACAGACTGTTCCCTTTACTAATAAAACAGACTGTTCTCTTTACTAATAAAACAGACTGTTCTCTTTACTAATAAAACAGACTGTTCCCTTTACTAATAAAACAGACTGTTCCTTTTACTAATAAAACAGACTGTTCCCTTTACTAATAAAACAGACTGTTCCCTTTACTAATAAAACAGACTGTTCCTTTTACTAATAAAACAGACTGTTCCCTTTACTAATAAAACCTACTGTTCCTTTTACTAATAAAACAGACTGTTCCTTTTACTAATAAAACAGACTGTTCCTTTTAGTAATAAAACAAATATAAAACAGACTGTTCCCTTTACTAATAAAACAGACTGTTCCGTTTACTAATAAAACAGACTGTTCCGTTTACCAATAAAACAGACTGTTCCCTTTACTAATAAAACAGACTGTTCCTTTTACTAATAAAACAGACTGTTCTCTTTACTAATAAAACAGACTGTTCCCTTTACTAATAAAACAGACTGTTCCTTTTACTAATAAAACAGACTGTTCCCTTTACTAATAAAACAGACTGTTCCCTTTACTAATAAAACAGACTGTTCCCTTTACTAATAAAACAGACTGTTCCTTTTACTAATAAAACAGACTGTTCCTTTTACTAATAAAACAGACTGTTCTCTTTACTAATAAAACAGACTGTTCTCTTTACTAATAAAACAGACTGTTCCCTTTACTAATAAAACAGACTGTTCCTTTTACTAATAAAACAGACTGTTCCCTTTACTAATAAAACAGACTGTTCCCTTTACTAATAAAACAGACTGTTCCTTTTACTAATAAAACAGACTGTTCCCTTTACTAATAAAACCTACTGTTCCTTTTACTAATAAAACAGACTGTTCCTTTTACTAATAAAACAGACTGTTCCTTTTAGTAATAAAACAAATATAAAACAGACTGTTCCCTTTACTAATAAAACAGACTGTTCCGTTTACTAATAAAACAGACTGTTCCCTTTACTAATAAAACCTACTGTTCCTTTTACTAATAAAACAGACTGTTCCCTTTACCAATAAAACAGACTGTTCCCTTTACTAATAAAACAGACTGTTCCTTTTACTAATAAAACAGACTGTTCCCTTTACCAATAAAACAGACTGTTCCCTTTACTAATAAAACAGACTGTTCCTTTTACTAATAAAACAGACTGTTCCCTTTACTAATACAACAGACTGTTCCTTTTACTAATAAAACAGACTGTTCCCTTTACTAATAAAACAGACTGTTCCTTTTACTAATAAAACAGACTGTTCCTTTTACTAATAAAACAGACTGTTCCTTTTACTAATAAAACAGACGGTTCCTTTTACTAATAAAACAGACTGTTCCCTTTACTAATAAAACAGACTGTTCCCTTTACTAATAAAACAGACTGTTCCTTTTACTAATAAAATAGACTGTTCCTTTTACCAATAAAACAGACTGTTCCCTTTACTAATAAAACCTACCGTTCCTTTTACTAATAAAACAGACGGTTCCCTTTACCAATAAAACAGACTGTTCCCTTTACTAATAAAACAGACTGTTCCTTTTACTAATAAAACCTACCGTTCCTTTTACTAATAAAACAGACTGTTCCGTTTACTAATAAAACAGACTGTTCTCTTTACTAATAAAACAGACTGTTCTCTTTACTAATAAAACAGACTGTTCCTTTTACTTAAAACAGACTGTTCCTTTTACTAATAAAACAGACTGTTCCTTTTAGTAATAAAACAAATATAAAACAGACTGTTCCCTTTACTAATAAAACAGACTGTTCCGTTTACTAATAAAACAGACAGACTGTTCCCTTTACTAATAAAACAGACTGTTCCTTTTACTTCCTTTCTCTTTACTAATAAAACAGACTGTTCCTTTTACTAATAAAACAGACTGTTCCAGACTGTTCCCTTTACTAATAAAACAGACTGTTCCCTTTAATAAAACTGTTCCCTTTAAATAAAACAGACTGTTCCTTTTACTAATAAAACAGACTGTTCCTTTTACTAATAAAACAGACTGTTCCTTTACTAATAAAACAGACTGTTCTCTTTACTAATAAAACAGACTGTTCCCTTTACTAATAAAACAGACTGTTCCTTTTACTAATAAAACAGACTGTTCCCTTTACTAATAAAACAGACTGTTCCCTTTACTAATAAAACAGACTGTTCCTTTTACTAATAAAACAGACTGTTCCCTTTACTAATAAAACCTACTGTTCCTTTTACTAATAAAACAGACTGTTCCTTTTACTAATAAAACAGACTGTTCCTTTTAGTAATAAAACAAATATAAAACAGACTGTTCCCTTTACTAATAAAACAGACTGTTCCGTTTACTAATAAAACAGACTGTTCCCTTTACTAATAAAACCTACTGTTCCTTTTACTAATAAAACAGACTGTTCCCTTTACCAATAAAACAGACTGTTCCCTTTACTAATAAAACAGACTGTTCCTTTTACTAATAAAACAGACTGTTCCCTTTACCAATAAAACAGACTGTTCCCTTTACTAATAAAACAGACTGTTCCTTTTACTAATAAAACAGACTGTTCCCTTTACTAATACAACAGACTGTTCCTTTTACTAATAAAACAGACTGTTCCCTTTACTAATAAAACAGACTGTTCCTTTTACTAATAAAACAGACTGTTCCTTTTACTAATAAAACAGACTGTTCCTTTTACTAATAAAACAGACGGTTCCTTTTACTAATAAAACAGACTGTTCCCTTTACTAATAAAACAGACTGTTCCCTTTACTAATAAAACAGACTGTTCCTTTTACTAATAAAACAGACTGTTCCTTTTACCAATAAAACAGACTGTTCCCTTTACTAATAAAACCTACCGTTCCTTTTACTAATAAAACAGACGGTTCCCTTTACCAATAAAACAGACTGTTCCCTTTACTAATAAAACAGACTGTTCCTTTTACTAATAAAACCTACCGTTCCTTTTACTAATAAAACAGACTGTTCCGTTTACTAATAAAACAGACTGTTCTCTTTACTAATAAAACAGACTGTTCTCTTTACTAATAAAACAGACTGTTCCCTTTACTAATAAAACAGACTGTTCCTTTTACTAATAAAACAGACTGTTCCCTTTACTAATAAAACAGACTGTTCCCTTTACTAATAAAACAGACTGTTCCTTTTACTAATAAAACAGACTGTTCCCTTTACTAATAAAACCTACTGTTCCTTTTACTAATAAAACAGACTGTTCCTTTTACTAATAAAACAGACTGTTCCTTTTAGTAATAAAACAAATATAAAACAGACTGTTCCCTTTACTAATAAAACAGACTGTTCCGTTTACTAATAAAACAGACTGTTCCGTTTACCAATAAAACAGACTGTTCCTTTTACTAATAAAACAGACTGTTCCCTTTACTAATAAAACAGACTGTTCCCTTTACTAATAAAACAGACTGTTCCTTTTACTAATAAAACAGACTGTTCCCTTTACTAATAAAACAGACTGTTCCCTTTACTAATAAAACAGACTGTTCCTTTTACTAATCAAACAGACTGTTCCCTTTACTAATAAAACCTACTGTTCCTTTTACTAATAAAACAGACTGTTCCTTTTACTAATAAAACAGACTGTTCCTTTTAGTAATAAAACAAATATAAAACAGACTGTTCCCTTTACTAATAAAACCTACTGTTCCTTTTACTAATAAAACAGACTGTTCCCTTTACCAATAAAACAGACTGTTCCCTTTACTAATAAAACAGACTGTTCCTTTTACTAATAAAACAGACTGTTCCCTTTACTAATAAAACAGACTGTTCCCTTTACCAATAAAACAGACTGTTCCCTTTACTAATAAAACCTACCGTTCCTTTTACTAATAAAACAGACTGTTCCTTTTACTAATAAAACAGACTGTTCCCTTTACTAATAAAACAGACTGTTCCCTTTACTAATACAACAGACTGTTCCTTTTACTAATAAAATAGACTGTTCCTTTTACTAATAAAACAGACTGTTCCCTTTACTAATAAAACAGACTGTTCCCTTTACTAATAAAACAGACTGTTCCTTTTACTAATAAAACAGACTGTTCCTTTTACTAATAAAACAGACTGTTCCCTTTACTAATACAACAGACTGTTCCCTTTACTAAAAAAACAGACTGTTCCTTTTACTAATAAAACAGACTGTTCCTTTTACTAATAAAACAGACTGTTCCTTTTACTAATAAAACAGACTGTTCCCTTTACTAATAAAACAGACTGTTCCTTTTACTAATAAAACAGACTGTTCCTTTTACCAATAAAACAGACTGTTCCCTTTACTAATAAAACCTACCGTTCCTTTTACTAATAAAACAGACTGTTCCCTTTACCAATAAAACAGACTGTTCCCTTTACTAATAAAACAGACTGTTCCTTTTACTAATAAAACAGACTGTTCCCTTTACTAATAAAACAGACTGTTCCTTTTACTAATAAAACAGACTGTTCCCTTTACTAATAAAACAGACTGTTCCCTTTACTAATAAAACAGACTGTTCCCTTTACTAATAAAACAGACTGTTCCCTTTACTAATAAAACAGACTGTTCCTTTTACTAATAAAACAGACTGTTCCTCCCTCCACTCCATAATAACGTATGATCTCTGTATTGATAATGTTTTGCTAGATAGTACTTCACTGTTGGAGCTGGAAACATAAGCATTTTGCTGCTCTTCCCAAAACATCTGTAACTGTATCTTTATATGCGACCAATAAACTTTGATGTATGTATGAAAAGGCTATCTTTTGGGCACAGACCATTCTAATCAGGTTTAATCCTGGGCTCAGGGAACTGGTGTGTTTCTGTGAAGTGTTTGTGAATCACTATTAGAATGTTATATGAGGGGCTGTGAGTGGAGCTTATTCGGAATGCTGTGTTGGCTGCCACCATGACTGACTTTGTCATGATGCTGTTACCATGGTTTTTAGACAACTGTTGGCTCCCTAAGGTATTGCCTGTGCTGCTATGTTGAGCTGTGGGAAGATGATGTAAGGTTGGGTTGTGTTTTGTTGAGGCAGGACAATGCGTTTATACACTAGAGATGGTTGACTCACAGAAGTATCGCTGTTTGTGTTGAAATAAGGCAGGATAAGGTGTGGTCTGTTGAGGCGAGTGAGCGTAACGTTAATTAACCCTTTTGTGGTGTTCGGGTCTGTGGGACCCATTTTCAATGTTTACAAAACTAAAAAAAGAATACAATGAATTATGCAAACTGAGACCCACATTTTCATTGAATGCACACTGTGCACCCCACTACACATTTATATTACATATGTGACCTGATTCAGGAAACTAGGCGTATGTCGCAAGTCAAGACTTCACAGGAAGTCTTTTGTTTTTTTATCAAGATGCATTTTTTTGACTTCTCGAACATGTGAACTTTCATGTGCCTTAATATCAAACTTGTATGTCATCTGTAAATACGAATTTAATTGTTAAATTACGAGCCTTGTTTGTTAATACTAAATTTCCGCTGATTTGATCCCCACAGCGGGAGCTAGTCCCTAACAAGTTTTTTAACAAATGTATTAATTTTTGAACACTCAACACCCGGTGTCAGTAAAGTCGCCAACAAAGCGTCATTCAATTGTTGCCAGCAGCACAGTTACAGTCATCAACTCTCTGGATAACATGAAAACAGCCTAACCAGTTCTGCCAGGGTCAGTAAAATGGTCAGAGTGGGGTGTTCCATCATTATGCGTCTCGAAGTAGCTAGCCGATGTTAGCCAGTTATTTTGAATGCTTGACTGTCGTTGTGAGGTCAGAGCCTTCGGAACAGCCCTACTTATTGGCCAGAGTGTCCAGTGTGCGCTTTGAATGTGAAACTCTCTGTATTTACAATCTGACAGCACAGTTGCAGTCACCAACGCTCTGCATAGCATAACAGCCTAACCAGCTCTGCTAGAGAGAGTAATGTTCAGTGAGCTGTTCTCGCTGTCTCGTTTCGATATCTGAAAGTAGCTGGTATAGTCAGTACAGAAAACAAGGAGCAACCCTTAAAGAGATGGGTGGGGCTAAGGCTTAAGAGGGTGTGAACCCTTAAAGAGATGGGTGGGGCTAAGGCTTAAGAGGGTGTGAACCCTTAAAGAGATGGGTGGGGCTAAGGCTTAAGAGGCTGTGAACCCTTAAAGAGATGGGTGGGGCTAAGGCTTAAGAGGGTGTGAACCCTTAAAGAGATGGGTGGGGCTAAGGCTTAAGAGGGTGTGAACCCTTAAAGAGATGGGTGGGGCTAAGGCTTAAGAGGGTGTGAACCCTTAAAGAGATGGGTGGGGCTAAGGCTTAAGAGGGTGTGAACCCTTAAAGAGATGGGTGGGGCTAAGGCTTAAGAGGGTGGGAACCCTTAAAGAGATGGGTGGGTCTAAGGCTTAAGAGGGTGTGAACCCTTAAAGAGATGGGTGGGGCTAAGGCTTAAGAGGGTGTGAACCCTTAAAGAGATGGGTGGGGCTAAGGCTTAAGAGGGTGTGAACCCTTAAAGAGATGGGTGGGGCTAAGGCTTAAGAGGGTGTGAACCCTTAAAGAGATGGGTGGGGCTAAGGCTTAAGAGGGTGTGAACCCTTAAAGAGATGGGTGGGGCTAAGGCTTAAGAGGGTGTGAACCCTTAAAGAGATGGGTGGGTCTAAGGCTTAAGAGGGTGGGAACCCTTAAAGAGATGGGTGGGGCTAAGGCTTAAGAGGGTGTGAACCCTTAAAGAGATGGGTGGGGCTAAGGCTTAAGAGGGTGTGAACCCTTAAAGAGATGGGTGGGGCTAAGGCTTAAGAGGGTGTGAACAATTCTGAATGGCTGTCCAATAGTAGTAACAAAACGCTGAAATATGGTTTTCTCAAAAGTGAGTTTACAAGTTCATCAACTTTCAAAGCAAAATTACTTTTCCATTGTTCCTCAACTACAGTGTATGATAGACCATTTTGTAGCTCTGAGTCTAAAAAAACACAGAAATTCAAATGTCGCTACATAAGACCAGATCCAGATAGTGAGTCACATATGTGAAGTTTGGGTAATAAAAGTGTGGAAAAATGTACACATTTATTTTACATATGTGGTGTTTGGGTCCACTGGGTAATAAAAGTGTGAAAACAAGTAGAAATGAAGAAGAAGAAAAAAAGGTTTGCTGTGTGCCTTCACTCTGTCTTCATGTTTCCTGGGGTCTTCATGTTTCCTGGGGTCTTCATGTTTCCTGGGGTCTTCATGTTTCCTGGGGTCTTCATGTTTCCTGGGGTCTTCATGATTCCTGGGGTCTTCATGATTCCTGGGGTCTTCATGATTCCTGGGGTCTTCATGTTTCCTGGGGTCTTCATTATTCCTGGGGTCTTCATGTTTCCTGGGGTCTTCATGATTCCTGGGGTCTTCATGTTTCCTGGGGTCTTCATGTTTCCTGGGGTCTTCATGTTTCCTGGGGTCTTCATGATTCCTGGGGTCTTCATGTTTCCTGGGGTCTTCATGTTTCCTGGGGTCTTTATGTTTCCTGGGGTCTTCATGTTTCCTGGGGTCTTCATGATTCCTGGGGTCTTCATGATTCCTGGGGTCTTCATGTTTCCTGGGGTCTTCATGTTTCCTGGGGTCTTCATTATTCCTGGGGTCTTCATGTTTCCTGGGGTCTTCATGTTTCCTGGGGTCTTTATGATTCCTGGGGTCTTCATGTTTCCTGGGGTCTTCATGTTTCCTGGGGTCTTCATGTTTCCTGGGGTCTTCATGTTTCCTGGGGTCTTCATGTTTCCTGGGGTCTTCATGATTCCTGGGGTCTTCATGTTTCCTGGGGTCTTCATGTTTCCTGGGGTCTTCATGTTTCCTGGGGTCTTCATGATTCCTGGGGTCTTCATGATTCCTGGGGTCTTCATGTTTCCTGGGGTCTTCATGTTTCCTGGGGTCTTCATGTTTCCTGGGGTCTTCATGTTTCCTGGGGTCTTCATGATTCCTGGGGTCTTCATGTTTCCTGGGGTCTTCATGTTTCCTGGGGTCTTCATGTTTCAGCACCAAGAACCTGTTTCTCTGCCTGACATCCTGGTTCTCACACTCTTTACACTTTTTAGTGTGTGAAACGACACAATGTCTTGCGGGAACCTGCACAATGTTATTTCAATACATTATTTCAAAACATTCTAAAAATGCAATATTTTCCCACGCTATCCCAGCCAGGTGCAAATTGGGGGAAGGACACAACAAATAAATAGCTTTGCATAAGTGGCTCCTTATCACAATCAATCAGTATGGCAAAAAGATTCTCTGCTCAGAGAGCCTTAGATTTTTTTGGGGCCGGAAAGTGAAGCTAGTGTGGAATGAAGTGTCTTCCATTTTTATATGAGGACCATGTCTCTGTCAATTCAAAGTCTGACAGTGAGTTGAAGAGGAGAAGAGGAGGATGGGATTGACCCTCAGCCAGCCCCAGGACCAGTCAGTCAGCAACCAACTCATCAGCAGCCTGCAGGACAGGAAATATGGACGTCGAAATGTTTTGAAATGGTTTGATCTTCATGCCCAAGGAATGAGCCACCCCGCACGGCTGTCCAATGTGATAAGGATGCAACCAGGGCCGACGCGGATGGCGGTTACTCATGTGAGGACATACAGTCATGTTTTGAACTGTTCATCCCAGACACCATATAGAAAATCATTCTGGACTGCACTAATTTGAAGGGAATGGGTATTTTTGGAGAGAGATGGAAGGAGATGGACCAAACTCATTTCCATGGATGTTACTCATGTGCAGGACACAACCCCTACGCTGGCCACTTGTGATATTATTCCACATCTTGGACATCTTGGCGTACAATGCGTTTGTCTGGATGGAGTTGAACCGAGATTGGAACAGAGGGAAGCTCCAGAGGAGGCGTCTCTTTCTAGAGGAGCTGGGCAGGGCATTGGTAAGACCTCACATCCAGAGGAGATGTCTCTTTCTAGAGGAGCTGGGCAGGGCAGGGCATTGGTAAGACCTCACATCCAGAGGAGACGTCTCTTTCTAGAGGAGCTGGGCAGGGCATTGGTAAGACCTCACATCCAGAGGAGATGTCTCTTTCTAGAGGAGCTGGGCAGGGCAGGGCATTGGTAAGACCTCACATCCAGAGGAGATGTCTCTTTCTAGAGGAGCTGGGCAGGGCATTGGTAAGACCTCACATCCAGAGGAGACGTCTCTTTCTAGAGGAGCTTGGCAGGGCATTGGTAAGACCTCACATCCAGAGGAGATGTCTCTTTCTAGAGGAGCAGGGCAGGGCATTGGTAAGACCTCACATCCAGAGGAGACGTCTCTTTCTAGAGGAGCTGGGCAGGGCATTGGTAAGACCTCACATCCAGAGGAGATGTCTCTTTCTAGAGGAGCAGGGCAGGGCAGGGCATTGGTAAGACCTCACATCCAGAGGAGATGTCTCTTTCTAGAGGAGCTGGGCAGGGCAGGGCATTGGTAAGACCTCACATCCAGAGGAGATGTCTCTTTCTAGAGGAGCTGGGCAGGGCAGGGCATTGGTAAGACCTCAAATCCAGAGGAGATGTCTCTTTCAAGAAAAGCTGGGCAGGGCAGTGCATTGGTAAGACCTCAAATCCAGAGGAGACGTCTCTTTCTAGAGGAGCTGGGCAGGGCTTTGGTAAGACCTCAAATCCAGAGGAGACGTCTCTTTCTAGAGGAGCTTGGCAGGGCATTGGTAAGACCTCACATCCAGAGGAGATGTCTCTTTCTAGAGGAGCAGGGCAGGGCATTGGTAAGACCTCACATCCAGAGGAGACGTCTCTTTCTAGAGGAGCTGGGCAGGGCATTGGTAAGACCTCACATCCAGAGGAGATGTCTCTTTCTAGAGGAGCAGGGCAGGGCAGGGCATTGGTAAGACCTCACATCCAGAGGAGATGTCTCTTTCTAGAGGAGCTGGGCAGGGCAGGGCATTGGTAAGACCTCACATCCAGAGGAGATGTCTCTTTCTAGAGGAGCTGGGCAGGGCAGGGCATTGGTAAGACCTCACATTCAGAGGAGACGTCTCTTTCTAGAGGAGCTGGGCAGGGCAGGGCATTGGTAAGACCTCAAATCCAGAGGAGATGTCTCTTTCAAGAAAAGCTGGGCAGGGCAGGGCATTGGTAAGACCTCAAATCCAGAGGAGACGTCTCTTTCTAGAGGAGCTGGGCAGGGCATTGGTAAGACCTCACATCCAGAGGAGACGTCTCTTTCTAGAGGAGCTGGGCAGGGCATTGGTAAGACCTCACATCCAGAGGAGACGTCTCTTTCTAGAGGAGCTGGGCAGGGCATTGGTAAGACCTCACATCCAGAGGAGACGTCTCTTTCTAGAGGAGCTGGGCAGGGCATTGGTAAGACCTCACATCCAGAGGAGATGTCTCTTTCTAGAGGAGCTGGGCAGGGCATTGGTAAGACCTCACATCCAGAGGAGACGTCTCTTTCTAGAGGAGCTGGGCAGGGCATTGGTAAGACCTCACATCCAGAGGAGATGTCTCTTTCTAGAGGAGCTGGGCAGGGCAGGGCATTGGTAAGACCTCAAATCCAGAGGAGGCGACATATCCCAAGGACCCCAGCTTCTGCAGCCATCGTGAGGAGGATTCAGGAGGAGGATGCTGGTGCCCCATCCGCCCCGACCCACAGAACCAACTACTCCAATACCGGAAGTAAGTGTGAGTGATGTTGCTTGTGTGTGTGTCTGACTCTCCTACCTTGGGCTGCTGTAACTATATGTATATGAGTGAGTGAGTGAGTGAGTGAGTGAGTGAGTGAGTGAGTGAGTGAGTGAGTGAGTGAGTGAGTGAGTGAGTGAGTGAGTGAGTGAGTGAGTGAGTGAGTGAGTGAGTGAGGAGTTCAGGAGTAAAATTCCTGAACTTTGTTTTCATCATTCTAGATTGAAGCTGTTAGCAACAAGAAGAAGTGTTGTGATGTGTGTGGACCCAAGAAGGACAGGAAGACACATTCATCAAGTGCAAGAAATACATTTGCAACACAAACACAGTATAACTCTGTCCCTCATGTGGTGTGTAGACCGGCTCTAACTGGTGTTCAATGGGGCTCATTTATCATTTCTATACAACACTCTATGTATGTAAAATGTGTCCAATTGGTGCAGTTCAAGGCGATAAACATCAACAGTGATGATAAACCTTGTTCCATTTATATTTGTTCAAGATAAACATGATTTATTCAACCCATGTCTTGATTATAATTGATTTTTGTTGACAAAAATCTATTTTTTCTTTTTTTTTTTAAACAGAGTAGTTCTTTCATTGACCATGTATAGTGTCTATATTAACCATGTATACTGTCTATATTAACCATGTATACTGTCTATATTAACCATGTATACTGTCTATATTAACCATCTATAGTGTCTATATTAACCATGTATAGTGTCTATATTAACCATGTATACTGTCTATATTAACCATGTATAGTGTCTATATTAACCTTGTATAGTGTCTATATTAACCATGTATACTGTCTATATTAACCATGTATACTGTCTATATTAACCATGTATACTGTCTATATTAACCATGTATAGTGTCTATATTAACCATGTATAGTGTCTATATTAACCATGTATACTGTCTATATTAACCATGTATAGTGTCTATATTAACCATGTATAGTGTCTATATTAACCATGTATACTGTCTATATTAACCATGTATACTGTCTATATTAACCATGTATACTGTCTATATTAACCATGTCTACTGTCTATATTAACCATGTATACTGTCTATATTAACCATGTATACTGTATATATTAACCATGTATACTGTCTATATTAACCATGTATAGTATCTATATTAACCATGTATAGTGTCTATATTAACCATGTATACTGTCTATATTAACCATGTATAGTGTCTATATTAACCATGTATACTGTCTATATTAACCCTGTGTACTGTCTATATTAACCATGTATACTGTCTATATTAACCATGTATACTGTATAGTGTCTATATTAACCATGTATAGTATCTATATTAACCATGTATAGTGTCTATATTAACCCTGTGTACTGTCTATATTAACCATGTATACTGTCTATATTAACCATGTATACTGTCTATATTAACCATGTATACTGTCTATATTAACCATGTATACTGTCTATATTAACCATCTATAGTGTATCTATATTAACCATGTATAGTGTCTATATTAACCATGTATACTGTCTATATTAACCATCTATAGTGTATCTATATTAACCATGTATACTGTCTATATTAACCATGTATAGTGTCTATATTAACCACGTATAGTGTCTATATTAACCATGTATACTGTCTATATTAACCATGTATACTGTATAGTGTCTATATTAACCATGTATAGTATCTATATTAACCATGTATAGTGTCTATATTAACCATGTATACTGTCTATATTAACCATGTATAGTTTCTATATTAACCACGTATAGTGTCTATATTAACCATGTATAGTGTCTATATTAACCACGTATAGTGTCTATATTAACCATGTATAGTGTCTATATTAACCATGTATAGTGTCTATATTAACCATGTATACTGTCTATATTAACCATGTATAGTGTCTATATTAACCATGTATAGTGTCTATATTAACCATGTATACTGTCTATATTAACCATGTATACTGTCTATATTAACCATGTATACTGTCTATATTAACCATGTATACTGTCTATATTAACCACGTATAGTGTCTATATTAACCACGTATAGTGTCTATATTAACCATGTATAGTGTCTATATTAACCATGTATACTGTCTATATTAACCATGTATACTGTCTATATTAACCATGTATACTGTCTATATTAACCATGTATACTGTCTATATTAACCATGTATAGTGTCTATATTAACCATGTATACTGTCTATATTAACCATGTATAGTGTCTATATTAACCATGTATACTGTCTATATTAACCATGTATAGTGTCTATATTAACCATGTATACTGTCTATATTAACCATGTATAGTGTCTATATTAACCATGTATAGTGTCTATATTAACCACGTATAGTGTCTATATTAACCATGTATAGTGTCTATATTAACCATGTATACTGTCTATATTAACCATGTATAGTGTCTATATTAACCATGTATACTGTCTATATTAACCATGTATAGTGTCTATATTAACCATGTATACTGTCTATATTAACCATGTATAGTGTCTATATTAACCATGTATACTGTCTATATTAACCATGTATAGTGTCTATATTAACCATGTATAGTGTCTATATTAACCACGTATAGTGTCTATATTAACCATGTATAGTGTCTATATTAACCATGTATAGTGTCTATATTAACCATGTATAGTGTCTATATTAACCACGTATAGTGTCTATATTAACCATGTATAGTGTCTATATTAACCATGTATACTGTCTATATTAACCATGTATAGTGTCTATATTAACCACGTATAGTGTCTATATTAACCATGTATAGTGTCTATATTAACCATGTATACTGTCTATATTAACCATGTATAGTGTCTATATTAACCATGTATAGTGTCTATATTAACCACGTATAGTGTCTATATTAACCATGTATAGTGTCTATATTAACCATGTATACTGTCTATATTAACCATGTATAGTGTCTATATTAACCACGTATAGTGTCTATATTAACCATGTATAGTGTCTATATTAACCATGTATACTGTCTATATTAACCATGTATAGTGTCTATATTAACCATGTATACTGTCTATATTAACCATCTATAGTGTCTATATTAACCATGTATAGTGTCTATATTAACCATGTATACTGTCTATATTAACCATGTATAGTGTCTATATTAACCATTGTATAGTGTCTATATTAACCATGTATACTGTCTATATTAACCATGTATACTGTCTATATTAACCATGTATACTGTCTATATTAACCATGTATAGTGTCTATATTAACCATGTATAGTGTCTATATTAACCATGTATACTGTCTATATTAACCATGTATAGTGTCTATATTAACCATGTATAGTGTCTATATTAACCATGTATACTGTCTATATTAACCATGTATACTGTCTATATTAACCATGTATACTGTCTATATTAACCATGTCTACTGTCTATATTAACCATGTATACTGTCTATATTAACCATGTATACTGTATATATTAACCATGTATACTGTCTATATTAACCATGTATAGTATCTATATTAACCATGTATAGTGTCTATATTAACCATGTATACTGTCTATATTAACCATGTATAGTGTCTATATTAACCATGTATACTGTCTATATTAACCCTGTGTACTGTCTATATTAACCATGTATACTGTCTATATTAACCATGTATACTGTATAGTGTCTATATTAACCATGTATAGTATCTATATTAACCATGTATAGTGTCTATATTAACCATGTATACTGTCTATATTAACCATGTATAGTTTCTATATTAACCACGTATAGTGTCTATATTAACCATGTATAGTGTCTATATTAACCATGTATACTGTCTATATTAACCATCTATAGTGTATCTATATTAACCATGTATAGTGTCTATATTAACCATGTATACTGTCTATATTAACCATCTATAGTGTATCTATATTAACCATGTATACTGTCTATATTAACCATGTATAGTGTCTATATTAACCATGTATAGTGTCTATATTAACCATGTATAGTGTCTATATTAACCATGTATACTGTCTATATTAACCATGTATAGTATCTATATTAACCATGTATAGTGTCTATATTAACCATGTATACTGTCTATATTAACCATGTATACTATATTAACCATGTATAGTGTCTATATTAACCATGTATAGTGTCTATATTAACCACGTATAGTGTCTATATTAACCATGTATAGTGTCTATATTAACCATGTATAGTGTCTATATTAACCATGTATACTGTCTATATTAACCATGTATAGTGTCTATATTAACCATGTATAGTGTCTATATTAACCATGTATACTGTCTATATTAACCATGTATACTGTCTATATTAACCATGTATACTGTCTATATTAACCATGTATACTGTCTATATTAACCATGTATAGTGTCTATATTAACCACGTATAGTGTCTATATTAACCATGTATAGTGTCTATATTAACCATGTATACTGTCTATATTAACCATGTATACTGTCTATATTAACCATGTATACTGTCTATATTAACCATGTATACTGTCTATATTAACCATGTATAGTGTCTATATTAACCATGTATACTGTCTATATTAACCATGTATAGTGTCTATATTAACCATGTATACTGTCTATATTAACCATGTATAGTGTCTATATTAACCATGTATACTGTCTATATTAACCATGTATAGTGTCTATATTAACCATGTATAGTGTCTATATTAACCACGTATAGTGTCTATATTAACCATGTATAGTGTCTATATTAACCATGTATACTGTCTATATTAACCATGTATAGTGTCTATATTAACCATGTATACTGTCTATATTAACCATGTATAGCGTCTATATTAACCATGTATACTGTCTATATTAACCATGTATAGCGTCTATATTAACCATGTATACTGTCTATATTAACCATGTATAGTGTCTATATTAACCATGTATAGTGTCTATATTAACCATGTATAGTGTCTATATTAACCATGTATAGTGTCTATATTAACCATGTATAGTGTCTATATTAACCATGTATACTGTCTATATTAACCATGTATACTGTCTATATTAATTAACCATGTATAGTGTCTATATTAACCACGTATAGTGTCTATATTAACCATGTATAGTGTCTATATTAACCATGTATACTGTCTATATTAACCATGTATAGTGTCTATATTAACCATGTATACTGTCTATATTAACCATGTATACTGTGTCTATATTAACCATGTATACTGTCTATATTAACCATGTATAGTGTCTATATTAACCATGTATACTGTCTATATTAACCATGTATACTGTATAGTGTCTATATTAACCATGTATAGTGTCTATATTAACCATGTATACTGTCTATATTAACCATGTATAGTGTCTATATTAACCACGTATAGTGTCTATATTAACCATGTATAGTGTCTATATTAACCATGTATAGTGTCTATATTAACCATGTATAGTGTCTATATTAACCACGTATAGTGTCTATATTAACCATGTATAGTGTCTATATTAACCATGTATACTGTCTATATTAACCATGTATAGTGTCTATATTAACCACGTATAGTGTCTATATTAACCATGTATAGTGTCTATATTAACCATGTATACTGTCTATATTAACCATGTATAGTGTCTATATTAACCATGTATACTGTCTATATTAACCATGTATACTGTATAGTGTCTATATTAACCATGTATACTGTCTATATTAACCATGTATACTGTATAGTGTCTATATTAACCATGTATACTGTCTATATTAACCATGTATACTGTCTATATTAACCATGTATAGTGTCTATATTAACCATGTATAGTGTCTATATTAACCATGTATAGTGTCTATATTAACCATGTATACTGTATAGTGTCTATATTAACCATGTATACTGTATAGTGTCTATATTAACCATGTATAGTGTCTATATTAACCATGTATACTGTCTATATTAACCATGTATACTGTCTATATTAACCATGTATACTGTCTATATTAACCATGTATACTGTCTATATTAACCATGTATACTGTCTATATTAACCATGTATAGTGTCTATATTAACCATGTATACTGTCTATATTAACCATGTATAGTGTCTATATTAACCATGTATACTGTCTATATTAACCATGTATACTGTCTATATTAACCATGTATACTGTCTATATTAACCATGTATACTGTCTATATTAACCATGTATACTGTCTATATTAACCATGTATACTGTATACTGTCTATATTAACCATGTATAGTGTCTATATTAACCATGTATACTGTCTATATTAACCATGTATAGTGTCTATATTAACCACGTATAGTGTCTATATTAACCATGTATACTGTCTATATTAACCATGTATAGTGTCTATATTAACCATGTATAGTGTCTATATTAACCATGTATAGTGTCTATATTAACCATGTGTACTGTCTATATTAACCATGTATACTGTATAGTGTCTATATTAACCATGTATAGTGTCTATATTAACCATGTATACTGTCTATATTAACCATGTATACTGTCTATATTAACCATGTATACTGTATACTGTCTATATTAACCATGTATACTGTCTATATTAACCCTGTATACTGTCTATATTAACCATGTATACTGTCTATATTAACCATGTATACTGTCTATATTAACCCTGTATACTGTCTATATTAACCATGTATACTGTCTATATTAACCATGTATACTGTCTATATTAACCATGTATACTGTATACTGTCTATATTAACCATGTATACTGTCTATATTAACCATGTATACTGTCTATATTAACCATGTATACTGTCTATATTAACCATGTATACTGTCTATATTAACCATGTATACTGTCTATATTAACCATGTTACTGTCTATATTAACCATGTATACTGTCTATATTAACCATGTATACTGTCTATATTAACCATGTATACTGTCTATATTAACCATGTATACTGTCTATATTAACCATGTATACTGTCTATATTAACCATGTATACTGTCTATATTAACCATGTATACTGTCTATATTAACCATGTATACTGTCTATATTAACCATGTATACTGTCTATATTAACCATGTATACTGTCTATATTAACCATGTATACTGTCTATATTAACCATGTATAGTGTCTATATTAACCATGTATACTGTCTATATTAACCATGTATAGTATCTATATTAACCATGTATACTGTCTATATTAACCATGTATACTGTCTATATTAACCATGTATACTATCTATATTAACCATGTATACTGTCTATATTAACCATGTATACTGTATACTGTCTATATTAACCATGTATACTGTCTATATTAACCATGTATACTGTCTATATTAACCATGTATAGTATGTATATTAACCATGTATACTGTCTACTGTCTATATTAACCATGTATACTGTCTATATTAACCATGTATACTGTCTATATTAACCATGTATACTGTCTATATTAACCATGTATACTGTCTATATTAACCATGTATACTGTCTATATTAACCATGTATACTGTCTATATTAACCATGTATACTGTCTATATTAACCATGTATACTGTATATATTAACCATGTATACTGTCTATATTAACCATGTATACTGTCTATATTAACCATGTATACTGTCTATATTAACCATGTATACTGTCTATATTAACCATGTATACTGTCTATACTAACCATGTATACTGTATACTGTCTATATTAACCATGTATACTGTCTATACTAACCATGTATACTGTCTATACTAACCATGTATACTGTATACTGTCTATATTAACCATGTATACTGTCTATATTAACCATGTATACTGTATAGTGTCTATATTAACCATGTATAGTATCTATATTAACCATGTATACTGTCTATATTAACCATGTATACTGTCTATATTAACCATGTATACTGTCTACTGTCTATATTAACCATGTATAGTATCTATATTAACCATGTATACTGTCTATATTAACCATGTATACTGTATAGTGTCTATATTAACCATGTATAGTATCTATATTAACCATGTATACTGTCTATATTAACCATGTATACTGTCTATATTAACCATGTATACTGTCTACTGTCTATATTAACCATGTATAGTGTCTATATTAACCATGTATAGTATCTATATTAACCATGTATAGTATCTATATTAACCATGTATAGTATCTATATTAACCATGTATACTGTCTATATTAACCATGTATACTCAAAATCAAATCAAATCAAATTTATTTATATAGCCCTTCGTACATCAGCTGATATCTCAAAGTGCTGTACAGAAACCCAGCCTAAAACCCCAAACAGCAAACAATGCAGTTGTAAAAGCACGGTGGCTAGGAAAAACTCCCTAGAAAGGCCAAAACCTAGGAAGAAACCTAGAGAGGAACCGGGCTATGTGGGGTGGCCAGTCCTCTTCTGGCTGTGCCAGGTAGAGATTATAACAGAACATGACCAAGATGTTCAAATGTTCATAAATGACCAGCATGGTCAAATAATAATAAGGCAGAACAGTTGAAACTGGAGCAGCAGCACAGTCAGGTGGACTGGGGACAGCAAGGAGCCATCATGTCAGGTAGTCCTGGGGCACGGTCCTAGGGCTCAGGTCCTCCGAGAGAGAGAAAGAAAGAGAGAATTAGAGAGAGCATATGTGGGGTGGCCAGTCCTCTTCTGGCTGTGCCGGGTGGAGATTATAACAGAACGTGGACAAGATGTTCAAATGTTCATAAATGACCAGCATGGTTGAATAATAGTAAGGCAGAACAGTTGAAACTGGAGCAGGACTGTCTATACTGTCTATATTAACCATGTATACTGTATAGTGTCTATATTAACCATGTATAGTATCTATATTAACCATGTATACTGTCTATATTAACCATGTATAGTATCTATATTAACCATGTATACTGTCTATATTAACCATGTATACTGTCTATATTAACCATGTATACTGTCTATATTAACCATGTATACTGTATAGTGTCTATATTAACCATGTATAGTATCTATATTAACCATGTATACTGTCTATATTAACCATGTATACTGTCTATATTAACCATGTTTACTGTCTATATTAACCATGTATACTGTCTATATTAACCATGTATACTGTCTATATTAACCATGTATACTGTCTATATTAACCATGTTTACTGTATAGTGTCTATATTAACCATGTATAGTATCTATATTAACCATGTATACTGTCTATATTAACCATGTATACTGTATACTGTCTATATTAACCATGTATACTGTCTATATTAACCATGTATAGTGTCTATATTAACCATGTATAGTGTCTATATTAACCATGTATAGTGTCTATATTAACCATGTATAGTGTCTATATTAACCATGTATAGTGTCTATATTAACCATGTATAGTGTCTATATTAACCATGTATACTGTATACTGTCTATATTAACCATGTATACTGTATAGTGTCTATATTAACCATGTATACTGTCTATATTAACCATGTATACTGTATAGTGTCTATATTAACCATGTATACTGTATAGTGTCTATATTAACCATGTATACTGTCTATATCCACCATGTATAGTGTATCTATATTAACATCTATAGTGTATCTATATCCACCATGTATACTGTCTATATTAACCATGTATACTGTATACTGTCTATATTAACCATGTATACTGTATAGTGTCTATATTAACCATGTATACTGTCTATATTAACCATGTATAGTGTATCTATATTAACATCTATAGTGTATCTATATTAACATCTATAGTGTATCTATATCCACCATGTATAGTGTATCTATATCCACCATGTATAGTGTCTATATCCACCATGTCTACTGTCTATACTAACCATGTATACTGTCTATATTAACCATGTATACTGTCTATATTAACCATGTATACTGTCTATATTAACCATGTATACTGTCTATATTAACCATGTATACTGTCTATATTAACCATGTATACTGTCTATATTAACCATCTATAGTGTATCTATATTAACCATCTATAGTGTATCTATATTAACATCTATAGTGTATCTATATTAACCATCTATACTGTCTATATTAACCATGTATACTGTCTATATTAACCATGTATACTGTCTATATTAACCATGTATACTGTATACTGTCTATATTAACCATGTATACTGTTTCCTGTCTATATTAACCATGTATACTGTCTATATTAACCATGTGTACTGTCTATATTAACCATGTATACTGTATACTGTCTATATTAACCATGTATACTGTTTCCTGTCTATATTAACCATGTATACTGTCTATATTAACCATGTATACTGTCGATATTAACCATGTATACTGTATCCTGTCTATATTAACCATGTATACTGTGTATATTAACCATGTATACTGTCTATATTAACCATGTATACTGTCTATATTAACATCTATACTGTCTATATTAACATCTATAGTGTATCTATATTAACATCTATAGTGTATCTATATTAACATCTATAGTGTATTTATATTAACATCTTTAGTGTAATTGATATAAGTCATCATCTAAGTATCAAGTATCTTCACGTTAATTGTTGCGACTGCATTGTTTCTCTGCCCAGTAATGTTGTTGGTCCATCAGACTCGTGAACATCGGGTGAATAATAAAAACATGAAAACCCCTACAAGGGTTAAATCAAGAGAATGTTGTGTTGTATTGAGTGGAGGCAGGATAATGCATTCATGCCCAGCGTTTTTGTTATTATGGCAATACTCAATTATCTCAATTGCTCTGGTCCTAAATAGAAACTAGCAGTCTCTGCCAGCTCTTTTTGCGGCTTGAAACATTCAGTTAATTAACTTAAAGTCTCTAGGCATTGTCCTAAATATTCTGACGCAAAGTAGAAACTAGCAGTCTCTCTAAAATCTTTGACTCGTCACATTCAGTTAATTATCTTGAAAGCTCTGGTTCTTGCTCTAAATAGTCTGACACATAGTAGAAACTAGCAGTCTCTCTCAAATCATTACGGACTCGTCACATTCAGTTAATTATCTTGAAAGCTCTGGTTCTTGCTCTAAATATTCTGACGCAAAGTAGAAACTAGCAGTCTCTCTCAAATCATTACGGACTCGTCACATTCAGTTAAGTATCTTGAAAGCTCTGGTTCTTGCTCTAAATAGTCTGACACATAGTAGAAACTAGCAGTCTATCCCAGCTCTTTTGAGACTTTACACATTCAGTTGTTCATCGATTTGCGGTGGTTGTCTTGGTTGGTGTAATTAATTTTCCTTCCGTCATTAGGTCGAATTACGATATTCAGAATGACACACAAACACAATCAGTCATGGATCTCCACATAGCATTCCTCTGTTCCTCCATTTTAAATAATTCAC
>NC_068424.1:84490553-84543053 GCF_023373465.1 Oncorhynchus keta
ACCATGAGCAAACACCTACCGAGAGGTGACAGCATTCCATCCCCCATTTGCACCCCTAGGCAAAACTACGACAACATAACCAACCAAAACGTGTCACAAATCCTGCAACCCAGTAAATTTGACCTCTCAGCTTCCCTTTCATACCTAAAAATGTAAAGCAGAAAAACAAAGAAAATGAACAACAATGACAAATGTCTTGATCAAGAATGCAACAATCTAAGAAATGAATTGAGAAAAGTATCCAACCAAAAACATAGAGACCCAGAAAACCTGAGTCTACGCCTTCACTGTGGTGAATCACTAAAACAATACAGAAATACACAATGGAAAAAGAAGGAACAGCACGTCAGAAATCAGCTCAATGTAATTGAAGAATCCATAGACTCTAACCACTTCTGGGAAAATTGGAAAACACTAAATAAACCACAACATGAAGAATTATCTTTCCAAAACAGAGAAGTATGGGTAAACTACTTCTCCAATCTTGTTGGCCCTATAACAAAGAACAAACAGCAAAAACATATACATGATCAAATACACATCTTAGAATCAACTATTAAAGACCAGAACCCACTGGATTCTCCAATTACATTGAATGAACTACAGGACAAAATACAAACCCTTAAACCCAAAAAGGCCTGTGGTGTTGATGGTATCCTCAATTAAATGATTAAATATACAGACCACATATTCCAATAGCCTATACTTAAACTCTTTAACATCTTCCTTAGCTCTGGCATCTTCCCCAACATTTGGAACTAAGGACTGATCACCCCAATCCACAAAAGTCGAGACAAATCTGATCTCAATAACTACCTCCCCGTCAACAGCAACCTTGGGAAAATCCTCTGCATTATCATTAACAGCAGACTTGTACATTTCCTCAGTGAACAAAATGTACTGAGCAAATGTCAAATTGGCTTTTCACCATATTACTGTATGACAGACCACAAATTCACCCTGCACACCCTAATTGACTAATTAATTAAAGTCTTCTCACTTTGTCGCTTTGTTGATTTAAAAAATGCTTTTGACTCCCTTTGGTATGAGAGTCTGATATACAAATAGATGGAAAGGGGTTTTCGGGGGTAAAACATACGACATTACAAAATCCATGTATACAAACAACATGTGCGCGGTTAAAATTGGCAACAAAAGAACACACGTTTATTTCCATTTCTTCCAACAGGGCCGTGGGGTGAGACAGGGATGCAGCTTAAGCCCCACCTTCTTCAACATATCAACAAATTAGAACCGTCTCCAGCACCCGGCCTCACCCTACTAGATTCTGAAGTCAAATGGCTGCTGTTTGCTGATGATCTGGTGTTTCTGTCCCCAACCAAGGAGGGCCTACAGCAGCACCTAGGTATTCTGCACACATTCTGTCAGTAAGTCTCAGTTAGACAAAAACAAATGTGTTCCAAAAAAGGTTCAGTCGCCAGGACCACAAATACAAATTCCATCTAGACACTGTTGCCTTAGAGCACACAAAAAAACTATACATACCTTGGCCTACAGAACTCTGCAAAAACAAACCTCCACATACAACACCAAATAATGCATGCAGAGCAGAATTAGGCCGATACTCGCTAATTATCAAAATCCAGAAAAGAGCCGTTAAATTCTTCAACCACATAAAAGGAAGCGATTCCCAAACCTTCCATAACAAAGCCATCCCCTACAGAGAGATGAACCTGGAGAAGAGTTCACTAAGCAAGCTGGTCCTGGGGCTCTCTACAAAGACAAACATACCCCACAGAGCCCCAGGACAGCAACACAATTATATCCAACCAAATCATGAGAAAACAAAAAGAAAATTATTTTCAATTTGTCAAGTAATCAACACAAAAAACTGAGCAAACTAGAATGTTTTTTGGCCCTAAACAGAGAGTGCACAGTGGCAGAATACCAGACCAATGTGACTGACACAAAATTAAGGAAAGCTTTGACTATGTACAGACTAAGTGAGCATAGCCTTGCTATTGAGAAAGGCCGCCGTAGGCAGACCTGGCTCTCAAGAGAAGACAGGCTATGTGCACACTGCCCACAAAATGAGGTGAAACTGAGCTGCACTTCCTGACCTCCTGCCAAATGCATGACCATATTAGAGACACATATTTCTCTCAGATTACACAGATCCACAACGAATTTGAAAACATACCCCATTTTGATAAACTCCCATATCTACTGGGTGAAATACCACATTGTGCCATCACAGCAGCAGTATTTGTGACATGTTACCACAAGAAAAGGGCAACCAGTGAAGAACAAACATAATTGCAATTATAACCTATATTTATGTTTATTTATTATCCCTTTTGTAGTTTAACTATTTGCACATCATTACAGCCCTCTATATAGACATAATGACATTCAAAATGTCTTTATTCTTTTGTAACGTTTGAGACTGTAATGTTTACTGTACATTTTTATTATTTTTTGTTCATGATCTATTTTACATGCTTTGTTACCTGATTCTAGCCATCCCGGATCCGGGATCGTGAATACAGCCTCAAGCTCATTACCATAACGCAACGTTAACTATTCATGAAAATCTTAGCCTTTTGTTAACAACACTGTCATTTCAGATTTTCAAAATATGCTTTTGAACCATAGCTAAACAAGCATTTGTGTAACAGTATTGATAGCCTAGCATAGGATTAAGCCTGACATTCAGCATGCAACATTTTCACAAAAACAAGAAAAGCATTCAAATAAAATCATTTACCTTTGAAGAACTTCCGATGTTTTCAATGAGGAGACTCAGTTAGATAGCAAATGTTCCGTTTTTACAAAAATATTATTTGTGTAAACAAATCGCTCCGTTTTCTTCATCACGTTTGGGTAAGAAAAAAACGAAAACTTTTTCCAAATTAATTCCATAATATCGACAGAAACATGGCAAACGTTGTTTAGAATCAGTCCTCAAGGTGTTTTTCACATATCTATTCGATGATAAGTCATTCGTGGCAGTTTAGTTAATCCTCTGAAGAAATGGAACGTGCATGGACCTGGAGATTACACAATAATTTTGACGCAGGACACCGGGCGGACACCTGGTAAATGTAGTCTCTTATGGTCAATCTTCCAATGATATGCCTACAAATATGTCACAATGCTGCAGACACCTTGGGGAAACGACAGAAAGGGCAGGCTCATTCCTGGCGCATTCACAGCCATATAAGGAGACATTGGAACACAGCGCCTTCAGAATCTGGGGCATTTCCTGTATGAAACTTCATCTTGTTTCGCCTGTAGCTGCATTTGCAGTTTTGGAAACGTCCGAGTTTTTTCTTTCCAAAGCTGTCAATTACATGCAGAGTCGAGCATCTTTTCGTGACAAAATATCTTGTTTAAAACGGGAACGTTTTTTATCCAAAAATTAAAAGAGCGCCCCCTATCTCGAAGAAGTTAACGTAAAAATATGTTTCCATGCCAATATAGCCCCTTGATTTGAATTGAGATAGAGAGAGAGACAGAGAGAGAGACACAGAGAGAGAGAGGGAGAGGGAGAGAGAGAGAGACAGAGAGAGAGAGGGAGAGAGAGAGAGAGACAGAGAGAGAGACAGTGAGAGAGGGAAAGAGAGAGGGGAAGATAGATAGGGAGATAGGTAGAGAGAGCAGAAGGGTGCTACATATCCTCTCATCTCCTCTCAGCGTTACGCAGCCACAGTCTACCTCCAAAACGACACCCTATGCTCTATATAGTGCACTACTTTTGACCAGGACCCATAGGAATAAGGTGCCATTTGGGACGCAAGGCCACAGACTGCTGCTGAAGCTGAACCTCAATATCCTCAGCTCTGGTGATTTCTCCATTTTACAGATATGGCCTCCGAGAGTGATTTGATGAAAATGTAAAATGAAATATCCGCCAAATAATTTGAAGTGGGTCTGGTGATCTTATTCCATCGTGACTATAAATCAAAAACCAGACACCTCATAAATTAAAGTTGATGTAGTGTTTTTGATTCAAAGTAGAACTCTTCAAATTATTCAAACGGTCCTGCAATCCAAACTGCGCCCCTATTCCCTATAAAGTGCGCTACTTTTGACCAGATCCTTATGTGGTCTGGTCGAAAGCAGTGCACTAATTAGGGAATAGGGCGCAGTTTAGGACGCTACCCTAGGAGTGGATGGCACATGCTCGTATCCAGGGGCGCAACTTTCCCTGGATACGGGGGGAACAGGGGTTCATGTCCTCCCCCACATTCTGAAATTACCCTTTTGTCTACCCCAGTTTTACATAATACATAACAACAGCAACGCTGTGCTTTAGGACCGCCTGTGAGTGGTTGGGTAGGCTGTTGCGCTCTTTCTCCGAGTTGTAAAAGCAAGCAGAGCAGAAACTGGCTACTCTTTAGTTGACTGATTTTAGCTGTGCTTTAGGACCGCCTGTGAGTGGTTGGGTAGGCTGTTGCGCTCTTTCTCCGAGTTGTAAAAGCAAGCAGAGCAGAAACTGGCTACTCTTTAGTTGACTGATTTTAGCTGTGCTTTAGGACCGCCTGTGAGTGGTTGGGTAGGCTGTTGCGCTCTTTCTCCGAGTTGTAAAAGCAAGCAGAGCAGAAACTGGCTACTCTTTAGTTGACTGATTTTAGCTGTGCTTTAGGACCGCCTGTGAGTGGTTGGGTAGGCTGTTGCGCTCTTTCTCCGAGTTGTAAAAGCAAGCAGAGCAGAAACTGGCTACTCTTTAGTTGACTGATTTTAGCTGTGCTTTAGGACCGCCTGTGAGTGGTTGGGTAGGCTGTTTGGAGTGGTCAGATGGATTTCGGACCACAGGGACAGCGCAGAGCGGGCTGACAGGCTGTGTGAAGGAAATGTTTCTGGAAGGCTGGCTGGACCAGCAAGGGAGAGTTGAGCATAGTTCAGTGTGTATGTGTTGCGCTCTTTCTCCGAGTTGTAAAAGCAAGCAGAGCAGAAACTGGCTACTCTTTAGTTGACTGATTGTAGCTGGCAAGGTATCTGCTGTTTAACTTAACCCCAAAAAATGAAACTGGTGTTTATTTGCAGTACTGGGGCTAATATTTGTAACTGACATGTCACGTGGGCTAATTTTTTCATCCACTCTCGACTGAGGTCAATGAAGAAGCTATGCTAGCTACACATCCATGTCAGCTCTAGCCTCTAGTTACTGAATCAGTCAGATAGCAATAAGAGGTGGCTGTTTTTACAATCTAACAACTGTCGTTTGTATGGACATGTTTTGTAGCCTTTGTTCGGTCCCGTTTCAGAAGTAAATTAACTTAGCGAGCTTTCTCCAGTTGATGTACCGTTAGAGAGAGAGCTGGGCAAAAGTTGGCTAACGTTAGCTATTATTTTTGCCTCAATCACACTAGACCAGGAATCAAATGATGAAACCATCTGCCAAACGATTGAAGATTGCACTGAAAAAAACATCAGAATATCAATGTGAGTTTTAGTCGTCCGTACGGCAATGTAACGTTATAGATCTGACAGTTTCCCTAGATGATTCCCTAGGTATCACACTGACACAGTAATAAACAGCTCTAATGGTAAAGGCCTCCCTGTCATGTTGCACTGTGGTCACCATAGTAACCTAACCCGTGTTCACCATAGTAACCTAACCTATGGTCACCATAGTAACCTAACCCGTGTTCACCATAGTAACCTAACCCGTGTTCACTATAGTAACCTAACCCATGGTCACCATAGTAGCCTAACCTATGGTTACCAAAGTAACCTAACCTGTGGTCACCGTAGTAGCCTAACCCGTGTTCACCATAGTAACCTAACCCGTGGTCACTATAGTAACCTAACCTATAGTCACCATAGTAACCTAACCTATAGTCACCAAAGTAACCTAACCTATGGTCACCATAGTAACCTAACCCGTGTTCACCATAGTAACCTAACCTGTGGTCACCATAGTAGCCTAACCCGTGTTCACCATAGTAACCTAACCCGTGTTCACTATAGTAACCTAACCTATAGTCACCATAGTAACCTAACCTATGGTCACCATAGTAACCTAACCTATGGTCACCATAGTAACCTAACCTATAGTCACCATAGTAACCTAACCTATAGTCACCATAGTAACCTAACCTATAGTCACCATAGTAACCTAACCTATAGTCACCATAGTAACCTAACCTATAGTCACCATAGTAACCTAACCTATAGTCACCATAGTAACCTAACATATGTGAACATTGTACCTTTTCCGTTTTCAATTATGACTACAGTTTTTGATTGCACTTCGAATCCCATTGGTTGCGTGCCCTCCACTTTTTTCCATTATCAATATCTATTTACAGACATTGTGGTAAACTACAGTCTAATCATATTTAAGTTTATTTCATGTTCAAGTTAACTGCCACGTGATTCTCCGCCCATGTAGGCAGCCTTGAACTCTCCCGCTCAACTAGGAGAGGGAGGCTACTGAAGTTGAAGCAGTGAATTCCCAGAGAGTGAATAATGTGAAAAATCCGCTATTGTAATAGAATAGGTAGCTAATACAGACAAAGAAGAAAGAGAACCGTGTTCAAAATAATCTGTGGGAAAACAAAAATATCTGCCTGACATCTCGCTCCCACCCGCAGCATGAAAAATGCCAACCACGCTGTAATGATTCCTGAGTGAACGCAGCGCTCTAGTGCAGTCAGTACACAACACTGTGCTCATCATGTCTGAGCAGGATCAGATGGTGATACCAGCACGGTCAGACAGACAGGGAAGACCAGTTTACAGAGCTCAGGTGAATTCTGCAGTATATCAACAATATTAGTGAATAATACAAGATCTTGATTTGATGGGTAGACCAAGAGTCAGGGGTGGAAAAAGTACCCTACTGTCATACTTGAGTAAAAGTAAAGATACCTTAATAGAAAATGACTCAAGTAAAAGTGAAAGTCAACAAGTAAAATACTACTTGAGTTAAAAGTCTAAAAGTATTTGGTTTAAAATTGACTTAAGTATGAAAAGTAAATGTAATCGCTAAAATATACTTTAAGTATCAAACATATAAAATGTAAAATTCCTCCAAACCGGACGACATGATTGTCTTGTTTTTAAAAATGTATTTACGGATAGCAGATTGTGACAGCGGTCTCAGCAGGGTCGGGCAGGGTCAAGGAAGACCAGTCTGTGACAGAGGTGAGGTGCATTCCCGCAGATACAACACTTTATTCTCTCTGTGCAACAAACACTGGACAAGCCAGATGTTATTTTTTAAGACAGTCTGTCAAACCTCTAAAGTTGATTTCCAAACTGTATCATGGGTTGATAGAGGTTTTTCCCAATGACACCAAACATGCAAAACAAAAATGTGAGGAAGACCTGGGAGAAGCGATGATGATGATGATGATGAATGGATACAGATGTGTTTGAATGTCCAGTCATGTTCATATAATTTATTATTATTATTATTTAATAATATAATTTCATCTCAGACATAGATTACTACAGTTTAAGACCATCCATAGAAAGTACTAAATGCCAGTGTAACTGAATATCACTCAGAAATGTAATTCCTCTGCTGGAGGTGTAAAACACAACATTTTGCATTTGTTATTATATTTGTTATTGTATCTCATCATGTCTACAGATTCTCCCTGTTTAAAAAATAAATAAAAATATTTGCTTGAAAATGATTGATACTGGAGACTGTTATCTGAAGGAACTGTGTAACTTAGCATTTATAGAGGCTAAGAAATGCATTGTTATTCATTGTACGGTTTGTTATCCTCCCACAATATCAAGTTTTGTACCACTAGATGTGATTTGTTACCAGTTTAAGGGTATACTGGGAAACATTCATAAGGTCTGGACACTAAAGGAGTCGTACTGTATTCTATGTCCCAAATAGCACTCTTTCCTCTTTATAGTGCACTACTTCCCATATGGTTCTGGTCACAAGTAGTGCACTATATAGGGAATAGGGTGCTCATTTGAATCACAGATATGGATCGCGACCTTGACAAAGCCACAAGAGTTTCTTGATTTGCTTACATTTCATTCAGAGAGCTTTGACGCTGCTACGCTCCGAGAGAACACACAAAGTAATTGTAATCTTCGTCATCCTGTAAATAATGAAAGACATTCTAAATGGAAGGTTTTCTGATTGACAGGTTCAATGGGCACAGACACACTATGATGCTAGCTTCATCTCTCTCACTCTCTCTCTCTCTCTCTCTCTCTCTGCTTCTCTCTCCCTCTCTCTCTCTCTCTCTCTCATTATCTCTCTCCCTCTCTCATTATCTCTCTCCCTCTCTCATTATCTCTCTCTCTCTCTCATTATCTCTCTCTCTCTCTCTCATTATCTCTCTCTCTCACTCTCTCTCTCATTATCTCTCTCCCTCTCTCTCTCTCTCGTTATCTCTCTCCCTCTCTCTCTCTTTCTTCTCTCTCCCCTCCTTCTCCCCACTCTGTCTCTCTCAGTTCCACGAAGTTGAATAAAAGAAATCGCAAACAATGTATTCATAGAAATGTGCTTCCATCCCAAATAGATTTCTTTAATCTAAAACACTGCTGGAATGTTTTAGAATATATATATGATGATTTCATTTTTCTACCGGTCTCCTGAGCCTATAATCAGTGCATTTGCATTCAGCCAGCGAAATGAGCTAACTTACTTCTAATTCATCAAACACATTGGCTGAGCGTTTAAGCAGTTCAACATGTAGCTCTGTAAAAGGATGGGCTATTGCCGAGAGCAGACCCTGTATGGGCATCATTTACTGTAAAAACTACAGAAGATTAAATAAACACAAAAAGATCAATAACGTTTGGGAAAAGAAGGCACATTTGGTTATTCTTTCGTAAATGGTTTTGTCGTGAATTTTGACAGAGCACAAAGGCCATACATAGAGAAAATAAAAGTCAACTCTAATGTTCCTTTCAACGGGATTGTCATTTTCCTGAAAGAGGCTGTGATATTTGTGGAATATACGTTTGCTTTTGTTTCTTGCATTCTGAATAACTTATTGGACAGGAAGACACACACACTTATACATACACACATAAACACACACACTTACATATACACACTTACACCTACAGTGGGGAGAACAAGTATTTGATAACCTGCAAAATCGGCTTACAAAGCATGTAGAGGTCTGTCATTTTTATCATAGGTAAAAATCTAGAAAATCACATTGTATGATTTTTAAGTAATTAATTAATTAATTAATTAATTAATACATAAGTATTTGGTCACCAACCAACCAGTAAGAATTCCAGTAAGAATTCCGACTCTCACAGACCTGTTAGTTTTTCTTTAATAAGAAGCCCTCCTGTTCTCCACTCATTACCTGTATTAACTGCACCTGTTTGAACTCGTTACCTGTATAAAAGACACCTGTCCACACGCTCAATCAAACAGACTCCAACCTCTCCACAATGGCCAAGACCAGAGAGCTGTGTAAGGACATCAGGGATAAAATTGTAGACCTGCACAAGTCTGGGATGGGCTACAGGACAATAGGCAAGCAGCTTGGTCAGAAGGCAACAACTGTTGGCGCAATTATTAGAAAATGGAAGAAGTTCAAGATGACGGTCAATCATCTCTGTAATTGCAAACAAAGGTTTCTGTACCAAATATTAAGTTCTGTTTTTCTGATGTATCAAATACTTATGTCATGCAATAAAATGCAAATTAATTACTTATAAAACATACAAGAAACAATCAGCAAGAATACAGAGAAGAATAGAATCCAAAATAATTAACCAAGGACTCACTCGGGCATGTGCTTAAGTGAGTCAGGGTGAGAGCATCTAGTTAGGATAACTATGCCAAGTCACCAACCAAATCAAATCAAATGTATTTATAAAGCCTTTCATACATCAGCTGATATCTCAAAGTGCTGTACAGAAACCCAGCCTAAAACCCCAAACAGCAAGCAATGCAGGTGTTGAAGCACGGTGGCTAGGAAAAACTCCCTGGAAAGGCCAGAACCTAGGTAGAAACCTAGAGAGGAACCAGGCTATGAGGGGTGGCCAGTCCTCTTCTGGCTGTGCCGGGTGGAGATTATAACAGAACATGGCCAAGATGTTCAAATGTTCATTAATGACCAGCATGGTCAAATAATAATAATCACAGTAGTTGTCGAGGGTGCAGCAAGTCAGCACCACAGGAGTAAATGTCAGTTGGCTTTTCATAGCCGATCATTCAGCATATCTCTACCGCTCCTGCTGTCTCTAGAGAGTTGAAAACAGCAGGTCTGGGACAGGTAGCACGTCCGGTGAACAGGTCAGGATTCCATAGCCGCAGGCAGAACAGTTGAAACTGGAGCAGCAGGTCACCGACGAGGTGCATTTGGTTAGGATAACTATGCCAAGTCACAGACTAGGTGCATTTGGTTAGGATAACTATGCCAAGTCACAGACGAGGGAGGGCTCATTCTTTCCTCCAGGACACAGATGAAGTGTGGTCAACCGTCACCTATCTGCATCCTAAATTTCACCTTATTCCCTATGTAGTGCACTGATATTGTCATCATAGTAGTGCACTATATAGGAATAGGGCTCTGGTCTAAAGTAGTAGGGCCTGGTCACTATAGGGAATAGGGCCCTGGTCTAAAGTAGTGCACTATATAGGGAATAGTGCCCTGGTCTAAAGTAGTGCACTATATAGGGAATAGTGCCCTGATATAGGGAATAGTGCCCTGGTCTAAAGTAGTACACTATATAGGGAATAGTGCCCTGGTCTAAAGTAGTGCACTATATACGGAACAGGGCTCCATTTGGGACTTGTCCCTACTGTCTGTCTGTATCATCTGGCTCGTATGTCCATCCAGGACTCATTATGAAATGACAAATGAAAGCTTCAGTTCTTGTGCTCAGTCTGCATCTTTGACTAAAGGTGGTGTCGTAGGTAAAGTTTACGCACCTTAGCTGTTGGCCCTGTCCTCTCTTCAGTCTGAAATAATGTAGGAACGTATGAGTTCACAGTAAGGTGATGAATGCCTTGAATTATCTTTCAGACTTTGGGAGATTCGAAACCCGCGCGATCGTAAAATGTTGTTGGTGTCTCAGATGCGGCAGAAATGTATAGATTTTAAAAGGTTCTTTAAAATCCTCGACTTTCAAAAAACAATTGTTTGTGATACAAATGTAAAAAGCACGTCCAACATCCTCCCAGTGAAGTTCCCATGTCAGAATTGCTAGAACATTCTGAGATACCAAATATATTTTGGGCTCCTACTGGGGTTGAATCACCCTGGTCTTTTCTCAGGTTCTGCAGTATCCATAAACAGTATACTGTCTGCAATATGCAGTATAGAGTATACAGTATGCAGTATACAGTATAGAGTATACAGTATGCAGTATAGAGTATACAGTATAGAGTATACAGTATGCAGTATAGAGTATACAGTATAGAGTATACAGTATGCAGTATGCAGTATAGAGTATACAGTATGCAGTATAGAGTATACAGTATAGAGTATACAGTATGCAGTATAGAGTATACAGTATACAGTATAGAGTATACAGTATACAGTATGCAGTGTGCAGTATGCTGTATAGAGTATACAGTATGCAGTATGCAGTATAGAGTATGCAGTATAGAGTATACAGTATAGAGTATACAGTATAGAGTATACAGTATGCAGTATAGAGTATACAGTATGCAGTATAGAGTATACAGTATACAGTATGCAGTGTGCAGTATGCTGTATAGAGTATACAGTATGCAGTATAGAGTATGCAGTATAGAGTATGCAGTATAGAGTATACAGTATGCAGTATGCAGTATAGAGTATACAGTATGCAGTATAGAGTATACAGTATGCAGTATAGAGTATACAATATGCAGTATGCAGTATAGAGTATACAGTATAGAGTATACAGTATGCAGTATACAGTATGCAGTATGCAGTATAGAGTATACAGTATAGAGTATACAGTATAGAGTATACAGTATAGAGTATACAGTATAGAGTACACAGTATAGAGTATACAGTATACAGTATGCAGTGTGCAGTATGCTGTATAGAGTATACAGTATGCAGTATGCAGTATAGAGTATGCAGTATAGAGTATACAGTATAGAGCAGGGGTGTCAAACTCATTTCGCATCGAGGGCCACATACGGCCTAGGGAGATGTCAAGTGGGCCGGACCATTAAATTTAATGAACTATCCTTTACAAAACATTTCATGAAACACCTCATATTTCCTTAGACAAATGTGCAATTTACTTTTATCATTCACAAATATGCATTGCAACTGATCCAATTGCCACGGAAAATGCAATAAATGACTTGACTCTCTGTTTCAATTGACTGTCTAAATCTGCCGATAGTTCAAATCCTCTCTGCTATAGTATTCCTCGTCAGGCTAATATTGTCAAAAGCTTGTCGCTACAGGGACATACAAGTTCAGCCGCCTTCATCATGCATCGTTTAACAAAGTCACCGTCGGAATACGGCTTCGATGCTAATGCTATTTCGCTAGCAATTAGGTAGCTGGCTTTTACCGCTGCTTCACTGACTTCTCGGCTCTGGATGAAAGTTGACTGCTGTTTCCTCAGACCCGCCAGCAATTCAATCTTATCTCTTCTCAGTTGTCCTTGCAAGCCGTCATATTTTTTCGCTGTGATGAGTCTTGTAGTGGCGTCGAATATTATATTCCTTCAATACCGAAACTTGTTGCAAACACACCAAGCACAAAGGTTTTCCGTGCATCTCTGTAAATAAATAGGACGTGGTCCATTTTTCTTTGAAAATTCTACACTCCTTATCTACTTTTCTCCGTTTGGATAACGACATTTTGGCTAATGAGGGTGTAGCGGAGAGGTAGAGACCAAGGTATTAACAACGTCGTAACAAGCAGCAGATGGCGCATTGATACCGTCTGCTGTTTTCAGTCTGTCTCAGTGATGCGGCTTGTCTTCTACTCTGATGGAAAGAGTGCGCCCCTTAGCGGATAATCCATGAATTGCAGCGAATTAAAAATATTAATTCCATGTCTTTTATGCATTTTTTCCACTTTCAAATTATCCTGCGGGCCTGATCGAACCTCCTTGAGGGCCGGTTCCGGCCCGCGGGCCGTATGTTTGACACCCCTGGTATAGAGTATACAGTATGCAGTATACAGTATGCAGTATGCAGTGTGGCGTGTGCAGTATAGAGTATACAGTATAGAGTATACAGTATGCAGTATAGAGTATGCAGTATAGAGTATACAGTATGCAGTATAGAGTATGCAGTATAGAGTATACAGTATAGAGTATACAGTATAGAGTATGCAGTATAGAGTATGCTGTATAGAGTATGCAGTATAGAGTATACAGTATAGAGTATGCAGTATTGAGTATACAGTATGCAGTATAGAGTATACAGTATGCAGTGTGCTGTATGCATTATGACGCCTGTTGATATTTCCTTCTTCTGTTTCTCAGACAATAGACACCATAAATACCTCGTCTCTCTTGTGAATGTGTCCCAAAAAAATTCTCACAACAGTTAAATATCTATTCACTGTAGCTTACTGTATTTCAAAACACTTCCTACCATTTTCTAACAATAGCAATGGTTCCCCCTCCACCCTACTTTGACTTCTTCACCACAAAATGGCATCCTGCTCTCTGTCTCCCTGGCGACAGTCCTTTTGTTGTAGCGATGTCACGCTGATGTCACAATGATGTTCAATGTTTTATGACTGTGTGCTTTGTGTTGCAGTCAGACTCCGTTGCCCCCCCCCCAAGTCGCTCTGAGGGACTGGGACACAGAATCCCCTATTCCACAACACACACATCCTTAACCACTTGGCATGAAAGTTTAGCCTGACTGGTTTATGTTTGTAACCCCGTAAAGGGAATTTAGTCAACGTTTCCCGGTAAAGTCTACGCCTGTGGCATTCGGCATTATGTGACAAATACGGGTCGATGTTCAATTCGTGGCATCAAAAATAGAGATCGATGAGATATTTTTTGGTTTCGTATCTAATGCACTCTTAACCTGGTCTCACACTCTATGGACATAGTAATGACAACAGTAGAAGAGCTGAGTACAGTATATACAGTACCAGTCAAAAGTGTGGACACACCTACTCATTCAAGGGTTTTTCTTCATTTTGTTTACCATTTTCTACATTGTAGAATAATAGTGAGGACATCAACACCATGAAATAACACGTATGGAATCATGGAGTAACCAAAAACAGTGTTAAACTACTGATTCTTCAAAGTAGCCACCCTTTGCCTTGATGAAAGCTTTGCACACTCTTGGCATTCTCTCAACCAGCTTCAACTGGAATGCTTTTCCAACAGTCTTGAAGGAGTCGCCACATATGCCACAGAATCAAATGTATTTTACAACAGCAGTTGTCAGAAAGTGCTTTATAAGTAGTGGTATTATGCAGTTAACTTCTCAAGTCGATATACCGTTGCTTAGTGTAGAATCAGACTGGTACAGACAGTATCTGATATGTCTGATATAGAATCAGACTGGTCCAGACAGTATCTGATATAATGTAGCTTGGTGTAAAAACAGACTGGTATAGACAGTATCTGATATGTCTGATATAGAATCAGACTGGTACAGACAGTATCTGATATGTCTGATATAGAATCAGACTGGTCCAGACAGTATCTGATATAATGTAGCTTGGTATAAAAAACAGACTGGTCCAGACAGTATCTGATATAATGTAGCTTGGTGTAAAAACAGACTGGTCCAGACAGTATCTGATATAATGTAGCTTGGTGTAAAAACAGACTGGTCCAGACAGTATCTGATATAATGTAGCTTGGTGTAAAAACAGACTGGTATAGACAGTATCTGATATGTCTGATATAGAATCAGACTGGTACAGACAGTATCTGATATATCTGATATAGAATCAGACTGGTATAGACAGTATCTGATATATCTGATATAGAATCAGACTGGTACAGACAGTATCTGATATATCTGATATAGAATCAGACTGGTACAGACAGTATCTGATATATCTGATATAGAATCAGACTGGTACAGACAGTATCTGATATAATTTAGCTTGGTGTAAAAACAGACTGGTACAGACAGTATCTGATATATCTGATATAGAATCAGACTGGTATAGACAGTATCTGATATATCTGATATAGAATCAGACTGGTACAGACAGTATCTGATATAATTTAGCTTGGTGTAAAAACAGACTGGTACAGACAGTATCTGATATATCTGATATAGAATCAGACTGGTACAGACAGTATCTGATATATCTGATATAGAATCAGACTAATCAGACTGGTATAGACAGTATCTGATATATCTGATATAGAATCAGACTGGTACAGACAGTATCTGATATGTCTGATATAGAATCAGACTGGTCCAGACAGTATCTGATATAATGTAGCTTGGTGTAAAAACAGACTGGTATAGACAGTATCTGATATGTCTGATATAGAATCAGACTGGTACAGACAGTATCTGATATGTCATATATAGAATCAGACTGGTATAGACAGTATCTGATATATCTGATATAGAATCAGACTGGTCCAGACAGTATCTGATATAATGTAGCTTGGTGTAAAAACAGACTGGTATAGACAGTATCTGATATGTCTGATATAGAATCAGACTGGTACAGACAGTATCTGATATAATGTAGCTTGGTGTAAAAACAGACTGGTACAGACAGTATCTGATATATCTGATATAGAATCAGACTGGTACAGACAGTATCTGATATAATGTAGCTTGGTGTAAAAACAGACTGGTACAGACAGTATCTGATATATCTGATATAGAATCAGACTGGTACAGACAGTATCTGATATAATGTAGCTTGGTGTAAAAACAGACTGGTACAGACAGTATCTGATATATCTGATATAGAATCAGACTGGTACAGACAGTATCTGATATATCTGATATAGAATCAGACTGGTACAGACAGTATCTGATATATCTGATATAGAATCAGACTGGTACAGACAGTATCTGATATGTCTGATATAGAATCAGACTGGTACAGACAGTATCTGATATATCTGATATAGAATCAGACTGGTACAGACAGTATCTGATATATCTGATATAGAATCAGACTGGTACAGACAGTATCTGATATAATGTAGCTTGGTGTAAAAACAGACTGGTATAGACAGTATCTGATATGTCTGATATAGAATCAGACTGGTACAGACAGTATCTGATATAATGTAGCTTGGTGTAAAAACAGACTGGTACAGACAGTATCTGATATATCTGATATAGAATCAGACTGGTCCAGACAGTATCTGATATAATGTAGCTTGGTGTAAAAACAGACTGGTATAGACAGTATCTGATATGTCTGATATAGAATCAAACTGGTCCAGACAGTATCTGATATAATGTAGCTTGGTGTAAAAACAGACTGGTACAGACAGTATCTGATATATCTGATATAGAATCAGACTGGTACAGACAGTATCTGATATGTCATATATAGAATCAGACTGGTCCAGACAGTATCTGATATAATGTAGCTTGGTGTAAAAACAGACTGGTATAGACAGTATCTGATATGTCTGATATAGAATCAGACTGGTACAGACAGTATCTGATATAATGTAGCTTGGTGTAAAAACAGACTGGTACAGACAGTATCTGATATATCTGATATAGAATCAGACTGGTACAGACAGTATCTGATATGTCTGATATAGAATCAGACTGGTATAGACAGTATCTGATATATCTGATATAGAATCAGACTGGCACAGACAGTATCTGATATGTCTGATATAGAATCAGACTGGTACAGACAGTGGAGCTACACTACATCAGATACAGATACTGTCTGTACCAGTCTGATTCTATATCAGATATATCAGATACTGTCTCTACCAGTCTGTTTCTACACCAAGCTACATTATATCAGATACAGATACTGTCTGTACCAGTCTGATTCTATATCAGATACTGTCTCTACCAGTCTGATTCTACACCATGCAACGGTATATCGGACATGTCATAGTTTAACATGATCACGCCTGGGTATTTACAGTCCTGTCATCCTGTCACAAATACCCCTCACTCCCTCACCCCTCACCCCCTAGCCCCCAACCCCCTCACCCACTCACCCCTAGCCCCCAACCCCCCTCACCCACTCACCCCCTAACCCCCTCACCCACTAATCCCCTCACCCCTAAACCCCTCACCCACTAACCCCTCACCCCTCACCCACTAACCCCTAACCCCTCACCCCTCACTCACTAACCCCTAACCCCAAACCCTCATCCACTAACCCCCTCACCCACAACACCTAACCCCTCACCCACTAACCCCCTAACCCCTAAACCCCTCACCCACTAACCCCTAACCCCTCACCCACTAACCCCTAACCCACTAACCCCTCACCCCCTAACACCCTCACCCACTAACCCACTAACCCCCTCACCCACTAACCCCTCACCCCCTAACCCCTAACCCTCTCACCCACTAACCTCCTCACCCACTAACCCCTAACCCCTCACCCCTAACCCCCTAACCTCCAAGCCCCTCACCCCCTAACCCCTCACCCCTAACCCCTAACCCCTCACCCACTAACCCCCTAACCCCTCACCCCTAACCCCTAACCTCCTCACCCCCTAACCCCTCACCCCTCACCCCTCACCCCCTCACCCCTCACCCACTAACCTCCTCACCCACTAACCCCTAACCCCCTCACCCCTAACCCCTAACCTCCAAGCCCCTCACCCCCTAACCCCTCACCCCTAACCCCTCACCCCCTCACCCACTAACAGGATGAGAGGTGTCACATAACACCATAAAGGAGACACATATTTGTCATGTCAAAACTCAATACTTCCCTGTGTGTGTGTGTGTGTGTGTGTGTGTGTGTGTGTGTGTGTGTGTGTGTGTGTGTGTGTGTGTGTGTGTGTGTGTGTGTGTGTGTGTGTGTGTGTGTGTGTGTGTGTGTGTGTGCGCATGTGTGTGTGCGCGCATGTGTGTGTGTGCGCATGTGTGTGTGCGCATGCGTGCGTGTGTGTGCGTGTGCGTGTGTGTGTGTGTGTGTGTGTGTGTGTGTGTGTGCGCATGTGTCTGTGCGCGCGTGCGTGTGTTTGCGTGTGCGTGTGTGTATGTGTGCGCATGTGTGTGTGTGTGCGCATGTGTGTGTGTGTGCGCATGTGTGTGTCATGTCAAAACTCGATACAGCTGATACTGGACATTATCAAGTCAGAAACTCAGATAATGTTACTGTAGAAACGGAAATGCATTTTACTGTCGTTCTATTGACGTTAATCGATGACTCTGTGATTAATACATATCTACAGGTGTGAAGAAGGAGGAGGAGGAAAAATGTGAGCAAAAAATGTGAGTTATATTAGATACAGTACAATAGTCGTTAGATAGAGTACAATAGTCGTTAGATAGAGTACAATAGTCATTAGATAGAGTACAATAGATGTTAGATACAGTAATATAGTCTTTAGATTCTGTAATAGTAATATAGTCTTTTGATACAGTAATATAGTCTTTAGATACTGTAATATAGTATTTAGATACAGTAATATAGTCTTTAGATAAAGTAATATAGTCTTTAGATACAGTAATATAGTCTTTAGATACAGTAATATAGTCTTTAGATACAGTAATATAGTCTTTAGTTACAGTAATATAGTCTTTAGATACAGTAATATAGTCTTTAGATACTGTAATAGTAATATAGTCTTTAGATACAGTAATATAGTCTTTAGATACTGTAATAGTAATATAGTCTTTAGATACAGTATTATATAGTCATTAGTTACAGTAATATAGTCTTTAGATACAGTAATATAGTCTTTAGATACTGTAATAGTAATATAGTCTTTAGATTCTGTAATAGTAATATAGTCTTTAGATACAGTAATATAGTCTTTAGTTACAGTAATATAGTCTTTAGATACAGTAATATAGTCTTTAGATACTGTAATAGTAATATAGTCTTTAGATACTGTAATAGTAATATAGTCTTTAGATACAGGAAAAGCTTCAACAAAAAAAATTGACTGGGTACTGTGTCTTTCTGTCCGCTACGACAATAAAGTAATGGAAACATAATTACAAACAGAAACAGAAAGAGGAAATGGTTTGAGATGACCATCTGTGAACCGCCTGTATCTATGTTATGTTTTGCAGCCTTCCATTTCCGAGAGGAGAGAGAGGGGTCAAGAGAGGAGAGGAAAAGAGGGAGGGAGAACAACAAAGGGAGAGAGAGAGAGAGAGACAGAGAGAGACAGAGAGAGACAGAGAGAGAGAGAGAGAGAGAGAGACAGAGAGAGAGAGAGAGAGAGAGAGACAGAGAGAGACAGAGGAGAGAGAGAGGAGAGAGAGAGAGAGAGAGAGAGAGAGAGAGAGAGAGAGAGAGAGGAGAGAGAGAGAGAGAGAGAGAGAGAGAGAGAGAGGAGAGAGAGAGAGGAGAGAGAGAGCGAGAGAGAGAGAGAGAGAGAGGAGAGAGAGAGAGAGAGAGAGAGAGAGAGAGGGAGAGAGAGAGAGAGAGCGAGAGAGAGCGAGAGAGAGAGCGAGAGAGAGAGAGAGAGCGAGAGAGAGAGAGAGAGCTTCGGTCCATTTGTCTGAACACATTCTGAGAAATGTGTCAGGCGGCTATCGCCACGGAGACCAATCTGGAGGTAAGTGCACATATTGTTTGCCTCACACATCCTGCTCATTGAATTCTGGGAAATTGCCTTGCCTCAAACAAAGGTTGTCATTATTTTGTCACTCAGCGTCCCAAGTGACATTTACAGCAAATAACTTCAACAGACCAAAGACCCACACACAAGCGCACACACACACACACACACACACACACACACACACACACACACACACACACACACACACACACACACACACACACAGAAAGGAAATGGGCTGAAAGGACACAGAGCAAATATGAAGTCATTATGTTTTTTGTATTTCTGACACTAAAAAAAACCTTCTGTGTTCAGGAATACCTGGTGGGTTCTATGTTCAATATGCGGAACACTTGGAACTCTGGAGGAGGAGCCAATGATTGACATTATAGTACTGAACTACCAATGTTAAATAACATGTGTAAGATGCTGATGAACATTCTCTCATCTTTTTAAAACATAACATATTTTATTTTGTAGTTTGAAACAGGTTTGAGGGTAGTCTCCTTTAAAAAAATCTAATATAGGTCCCTTTCAGTACTTATTATCCAGAGAAATAAACTGAGCGTTATCTGTAATTATGTGTTTCAGAATGTTGTGTCTCTCATTACACTAATTTCCTGGTTATTTGACAATAAGATAAACACACATCCCTATTGGCACACACACACACACACACACACTCACACACTGTCACACACACAAACATACACACATATACTCACACACACAAGCACACTGACACATACACACAAACATACATACCCCTACCCTAACCCTAACCCTAACCCTAACCCTAACCCTAACCCACAGCTAACTGTAGCTAGCATCATACTAACCACAGCTAACTGGAGCTATCATCATACTAACCACAGCTAACTGTAGCTAGCACCATACTAACCACAGCTAACTGGAGCTAGCATCATACTAACCACAGACTAGGTTGACATGCCCCAAATGGCAACCTATTCCTTATGTAGTGCACTACTTTTGACAGAATTTGCCTTTCTTAAAGGAGTGGTTGTAGTACTACAATATGGTATGACACTATCTAAGACAGATTGCTTAGTATCTCTGCCAACTATCTATCTAGCCTGGCTGTGGGTATAATCCATACAGCCCACAGTGTCTGTGTGTGTGTGTGTGTGTGTGTGTGTGTGTGTGTGTGTGTGTGTGTGTGTGTGTGTGTGTGTGTGTGTGTGTGTGTGTGTGTGTGTGTGTGTGTGTGTGTGTGTGTGTGTGTGTCTTGGCATCATCCATACAGCCCATAAACAATAGAAGCAGAGTTTGATGAATGGCTCAGCTTGAAAGGACTTGTTGGTAGTTGACCGAGAGAGAGACACATCCCATTCAGTCCCGGGAGATTCTTCGGTCTACATACAGAATCTGCCCACAGGAGATTAACTGAGATGAGATGAGACATCACAGAAAGATGATCACATACAAGAAAAGGGAGATACTGTTAGTGGACCAAGGTTGTACAGAGATACTGTTAGTGGACCAAGGTTGTACAGAGATACTGTTAGTGGACCAAGGTTGTACAGAGATACTGTTAGTGGACCAAGGTTGTACAGAGATACTGTTAGTCGACCAAGGTTATCTCCCTGTCCTGTTCTTTACCTGTCCTGTTCTCTCCCTGTCCCGTTCTCTCCCTGTCCCGTTCTCTCCCTGTCCCGTTCTCTCCCTGTCCCGTTCTCTCCCTGTCCTGTTCTCTCCCTGTCCCGTTCTCTCCCTGTCCCGTTCTCTCCCTGTCCCGTTCTCTCCCTGTCCCGTTCTCTCCCTGTCCCGTTCTCTCCCTGCGTTTTCTATTGCACTCCACACTGCCCTCTCCCACATGTACAAGAGCAACACCTTTGTGAAAATGCTAGTAATCGACGACAGCCTCAGCGTTCAACAACATAGTGCCCTCCAGGTGGTAGGCAACAATACATCCGCCACTCTGACCCTCAGAACGCCCCCCTGTCAGGGTTGTGGACGCAGGCCCCTCCTGTACTCCATGTTCACCCACGACCTAGTCCCCTCCTGTACTCCCTGTTCACCCACGACTTAGTCCCCTCCTGTACTCCCTGTTCACCCACAACTTAGTCCCCTCCTGTACTTCCTGTTCACCCACAACTTAGTCCCCTCCTGTACTCCCTGTTCACCCACAACTTAGTCCCCTCCTGTACTCCCTGTTCACCCACGACTTAGTCCCCTCCTGTACTCCCTGTTCACCCACAACTTAGTCCCCTCCTGTACTTCCTGTTCACCCACAACTTAGTCCCCTCCTGTACTCCCTGTTCACCCACAACTTAGTCCCCTCCTGTACTCCCTGTTCACCCACAACTTAGTCCCCTCCTGTACTTCCTGTTCACCCACAACTTAGTCCCCTCCTGTACTCCCTGTTCACCCACAACTTAGTCCCCTCCTGTACTCCCTGTTCACCCACAACTTAGTCCCCTCCTGTACTCCCTGTTCACCCACGACTTATAGTCCCCTCCTGTATTCCCTGTTCACCCACGACTTAGTCCCCCTCCTGTACTCCCTGTTCACCCACGACTTAGTCCCCTCCTGTACTCCCTGTTCACCCACGACTTAGTCCCCTCCTGTACTCCCTGTTCACCCACGACTTAGTCCCCTCCTGTACTCCCTGTTCACCCACGACTTAGTCCCGTCCTGTACTCCCTGTTCACCCACGACTTAGTCCCCTCCTGTACTCCCTGTTCACCCACGACTTAGTCCCCTCCTGTACTCCCTGTTCACCCACGACTTAGTCCCCTCCTGTATTCCCTGTTCACCCACGACTTAGTCCCCTCCTGTACTCCCTGTTCACCCACGACTTAGTCCCCTCCTGTACTCCCTGTTCACCCACGACTTAGTCCCCTCCATTTACATTACATTTACATTTAAGTCATTTAGCAGACGCTCTTATCCAGAGCGACTTACAAATTGGTGCATACACCTTATGACAACCAGTGGAACAGCCACTTGCATCTAAATCTTGTTGGGGGTGAGAAGGGGGGTGAGAAGGATTACTTACCCTTACTTACCCTATCCTAGGTATTCCTTGAAGAGGTGGGGTTTCAGGTGTCTCCGGAAGGTGGTGATTGACTCCGCTGTCCTGGCGTCGTGAGGGAGTTTGTTCCACCATTGGGGGCCAGAGCAGCGAACAGTTTTGACTGGGCTGAGCGGGAACTGTACTTCCTCAGTGGTAGGGAGGCGAGCAGGCCAGAGGTGGATGAACGCAGTGTCCTTGTTTGGGTGTAGGGCCTGATCAGAGCCTGGAGGTACTGAGGTGCCGTTCCCCTCACAGCTCCGTAGGCGAGCACCATGGTCTTGTAGCGGATGCGAGCTTCAACTGGAAGCCAGTGGAGAGAGCGGAGGAGCGGGGTGACGGAGAGAACTTGGGAAGGTTGAACACCAGACGGGCTGCGGCGTTCTGGATGAGTTGTAGGGCTTAATGGCACAGGCAGGGAGCCCAGCCAACAGCGAGTTGCAGTAATCAAGACGGGAGATGACAAGTGCCTGGATTAGGACCTGCGCCGCTTCCTGTGTGAGGCAGGGTCGTACTTTGCGGATGTTGTAGAGCATGAACCTACAGGAACGGGACACCGCCTTGATGTTAGTTGAGAACGTCAGGGTGTTGTCCAGGATCACGCCAAGGTTCTTAGCGCTCTGGGAGGAGGACACAATGGAGTTGTCAACCGTGATGGCGAGATCATGGAACGGGCAGTCCTTCCCCCGGGAGGAAGAGGAGCTCCGTCTTGCTGAGGTTCAGCTTGAGGTGGTGATCCGTCATCCACACTGATATGTCTGCCAGACATGCAGAGATGCGATTCGCCACCTGGTCATCAGAAGGGGGAAAGGAGAAGATTAATTGTGTGTCGTCTGCATAGCAATGATAGGAGAGACCATGTGAGGTTATGACAGAGCCAAGTGACTTGGTGTATAGCGAGAATAAGAGAGGGCCTAGAACAGAGCCCTGGGGGACACCAGTGGTGAGAGCGCGTGGTGAGGGAGACAGATTCTCGCCACGCCACCTGGTAGGAGCGACCTGTCAGGTAGGACGCAATCAGCGTGGGCCGCGCCGGAGATGCCCAACTCGGAGAGGGTGGAGAGGAGGATCTGATGGTTCACAGTATCGAAGGCAGCCGATAGGTCTAGAAGGATGAGAGCAGAGGAGAGAGAGTTAGCTTTAGCAGTGCGGAGCGCTCCGTGATACAGAGAAGAGCAGTCTCAGTTGAATGACTAGTCTTGAAACCTGACTGATTTGGATCAAGAAGGTCATTCTGAGAGAGATAGCGGTAGAGCTGGCCAAGGACGGCACGCTCAAGAGTTTTGGAGAGAAAAGAGAGAAGGGATACTGGTCTGTAGTTGTTGACATCGGAGGGATCGAGTGTAGGTTTTTTCAGAAGGGGTGCAACTCTCGCTCTCTTGAAGACGGGAGGGACGTAGCCAGCGGTCAGGGATGAGTTGATGAGCGAGGTGAGGTAAGGGAGAAGGTCTCCGGAAATGGTCTGGAGAAGAGAGGAGGGGATAGGGTCAAGCGGGCAGGTTGTTGGGCGGCCGGCCGTCACAAGACGCGAGATTTCATCTGGAGAGAGAGGGGAGAAAGAGGTCAGAGCATAGGGTAGGGCAGTGTGGGCAGAACCAGCAGTGTCGTTTGACTTAGCAAACGAGGATCGGATGTCATCGACCTTCTTTTCAAAATGGTTGACGAAGTCATCTGCAGAGAGGGAGGAGGGAGGGGGGAGGATTCAGGAGGGAGGAGAAGGTGGCAAAGAGCTTCCTAGGGTTAGAGGCAGATGCTTGGAATTTAGAGTGGTAGAAAGTGGCTTTAGCAGCAGAGACAGAGGAGGAAAATGTAGAGAGGAGGGAGTGAAAGGATGCCAGGTCCGCAGGGAGGCGAGTTTTCCTCCATTTCCGCCGGCTGCCCGGAGCCCTGTTCTGTGAGCTCGCAATGAGTCGTCGAGCCACGGAGCGGGAGGGGAGGACCGAGCCGGCCTGGAGGATAGGGGACATAGGGAGTCAAAGGATGCAGTAAGGGAGGAGAGGAGGGTTGAGGAGGCAGAATCAGGAGATAGGTTGGAGAAAGTTTGAGCAGAGGGAAGAGAAGATAGGATGGAAGAGGAGAGAGAAGCGGGGGAGAGAGAGCGAAGGTTGGGACGGCGCGATACCATCCGAGTAGGGGCAGTGTGGGAAGTGTTGGATGAGAGCGAGAGGAAAAGGATACAAGGTAGTGGTCGGAGACTTGGAGGGGAGTTGCAATGAGGTTAGTGGAAGAACAGCATCTAGTAAAGATGAGGTCAAGCGTATTGCCTGCCTTGTGAGTAGGGGGAAGGTGAGAGGGTGAGGTCAAAAGAGGAGAGGAGTGGAAAGAAGGAGGCAGAGAGGAATGAGTCAAAGGTAGACGTGGGGAGGTTAAAGTCGCCCAGAACTGTGAGAGGTGAGCCGTCCTCAGGAAAGGAGCTTATCAAGGCATCAAGCTCATTGATGAACTCTCCGAGGGAACCTGGAGGGCGATAAATGATAAGGATGTTAAGCTTGAAAGGGCTGGTAACTGTGACAGCATGGAATTCAAAGGAGGCAATAGACAGATGGGTAAGGGGAGAAAGAGAGAAAGACCACTTGGGAGAGATGAGGATCCCGGTGCCACCACCCCGCTGACCAGAAGCTCTCGGGTGTGCGAGAACACGTGGGCGGACGAGGAGAGAGCAGTAGGAGTAGCAGTGTTATCTGTGGTGATCCATGTTTCCGTCAGTGCCAAGAAGTCAAGGGACTGGAGGGAGGCATAGGCTGAGATGAACTCTGCCTTGTTGGCCGCAGATTGGCAGTTCCAGAGGCTACCAGAGACCTGGAACTCCACGTGGGTCGTACGCGCTGGGACCACCAGGTTAGGGTGGTCGCGGCCACGCGGTGTGGAGCGTTTGTATGGTCTGTGCAGAGAGGAGAGAACAGGGATAGACAGACACATAGTTGACAGGCTACAGAAAAGGCTACGCTAATGCAAGGAAATTGAATGACAAGCAGACTACACGTCTCGAATGTTCAGAAAGTTAAGCTTACGTAGCAAGAATCTATTGACTAAAATGATTAAAATGATACAGTACTGCTAAAGTAGGCTAGCTGGCAGTAGCTGCGTTGTTGACACTACACTAATCAAGTCGTTCCTGTACTCCCTGTTCACCCACGACTTAGTCCCCTCCTGTACTCCCTGTTCACCCACGACTTAGTCCCCTCCTGTACTCCCTGTTCACCCACGACTTAGTCCCGTCCTGTACTCCCTGTTCACCCACGACTTAGTCCCCTCCTGTATTCCCTGTTCACCCACGACTTAGTCCCCTCCTGTACTCCCTGTTCACCCACGACTTAGTCCCCTCCTGTACTCCCTGTTCACCCACGACTTAGTCCCCTCCTGTACTCCCTGTTCACCCACGACTTAGTCCCCTCCTGTACTCCCTGTTCACCCACGACTTAGTCCCCTCCTGTACTCCCTGTTCACCCACGACTTAGTCCCGTCCTGTACTCCCTGTTCACCCACGACTTAGTCCCCTCCTGTACTCCCTGTTCACCCACGACTTAGTCCCCTCCTGTACTCCCTGTTCACCCACGACTTAGTCCCCTCCTGTACTCCCTGTTCACCCACGACTTAGTCCCCTCCTGTACTCCCTGTTCACCCACGACTTAGTCCCGTCCTGTACTCCCTGTTCACCCACGACTTAGTCCCCTCCTGTACTCCCTGTTCACCCACGACTTAGTCCCCTCCTGTACTCCCTGTTCACCCACGACTTAGTCCCCTCCTGTACTCCCTGTTCACCCACGACTTAGTCCCCTCCTGTACTCCCTGTTCACCCACGACTTAGTCCCCTCCTGTACTCCCTGTTCACCCACGACTTAGTCCCCTCCTGTACTCCCTGTTCACCCACGACTTAGTCCCGTCCTGTACTCCCTGTTCACCCACGACTTAGTCCCCTCCTGTATTCCCTGTTCACCCACGACTTAGTCCCCTCCTGTACTCCCTGTTCACCCACGACTTAGTCCCCTCCTGTACTCCCTGTTCACCCACGACTTAGTCCCCCTCCTGTACTCCCTGTTCACCCACGACTTAGTCCCCTCCTGTACTCCCTGTTCACCCACGACTTAGTCCCCTCCTGTACTCCCTGTTCACCCACGACTTCGTGGCCACGAACGACTCCAGCACCATCATTACATTTTCTGGTGACACGGCTGGTAGGCGGTTCTGACGGTTTGGTGCCAGAAAAACAATAATATAATATATATAATAATATAATATAATAATAATATATAATAATAATAATAATAATATATGCCATTTAGCATATATTAACGTGGGCAAGACAATCGATCTTATCATGGACTAGAGGAAACGAAGGGCCGGGCACAACCCCCGTTCACATTGATGGGGCTGTAGTGGAGCGGGTTGAGAGCTTCCTCGCTGTCCACATCACCAAGGAGTTAACATGGTCCACACACACCAACACAGTCATGATGAGGGCACGAGGCCAAAAATATTTAGTATGGGTCCTGAGATCCTCAAAAGGTTCTACGGCTGAACCAGCGAGACCAGCTTGACACGATGCATCCCCGCTTGGTATGGAAATTGCTTGGCATCCGACCACAAGGAACTACAGAGGGTACTGGTACCCTGTGTATATAGCCAAGTAATCGTTCGTCTTTGTGCTATAATATCTCTCTGCATTGTTGGGAAGGGCTCATAAGTAAGTATTTCACTGTTATGCCCCAATCAGAATGACAACGTCATTGGATCACTGCTGTGTGATAAATTCTGCAGTCAAACTTTTTCATGATGTAATCCGACACGTAATCGACCCCCCAAAAAAAAAAAAAAAATATATATCCAACGTATACACCTCACGGAACACAGAAAGTAGGGTGCCATTTGGGACGCACATTTAAATTCAGCAGACTCTCCCCTTTGATAAGCCTCATGACTACTGCTCTAAGAACCTCTGTGTTCTATTACCTCTGTCTGTCTGTATTACCTCTGTCTGTCTGTATTACCTCTGTCTGTCTGTATTACCTATGTCTGTCTGTATTACCTCTGTCTGTCTGTATTACCTATGTCTGTCTGTAGTACAGCAGGCCACAGAAGGAGATGAGACTCATGACTACTGCTCTAAAAAACATCTGTGTTCTTTTACCTCTGTCTGTCTGTATTACCTATGTCTGTCTGTATTACCTCTGTCTGTCTGTATTACCTATGTCTGTCTGTATTACCTCTGTCTGTCTGTATTACCTATGTCTGTCTGTAGTACAGCAGGCCACCGAAGGAGATGAGACTCATGACTACTGCTCTAAAAAACATCTGTGCTCTTTTACCTCTGTCTGTCTGTATTACCTATGTCTGTCTGTATTACCTCTGTCTGTCTGTATTACCTCTGTCTGTCTGTATTACCTATGTCTGTCTGTATTACCTATGTCTGTCTGTATTACCTCTGTCTGTCTGTATTACCTATGTCTGTCTGTATTACCTCTGTCTGTCTGTATTACCTATGTCTGTCTGTATTACCTCTGTCTGTCTGTATTACCTCTGTCTGTCTGTATTACCTCTGTCTGTCTGTATTACCTCTGTCTGTCTGTATTACCTCTGTTTGTCTGTATTACCTATGTCTGTCTGTATTACCTCTGTCTGTCTGTATTACCTCTGTCTGTCTGTATTACCTATGTCTGTCTGTATTACCTATGTCTGTCTGTATTACCTCTGTCTGTCTGTATTACCTATGTCTGTCTGTATTACCTCTGTCTGTCTGTATTACCTCTGTCTGTCTGTATTACCTATGTCTGTCTGTATTACCTATGTCTGTCTGTATTACCTCTGTCTGTCTGTATTACCTCTGTCTGTCTGTATTACCTATGTCTGTCTGTATTACCTATGTCTGTCTGTATTACCTCTGTCTGTCTGTATTACCTATGTCTGTCTGTATTACCTCTGTCTGTCTGTATTACCTATGTCTGTCTGTATTACCTCTGTCTGTCTGTATTACCTCTGTCTGCCTGTAGTACAGCAGGCCACAGAAGGAGATGAGACTCATGACTACTGCTCTAAAAAACATCTGTGTTCTATTGCCTCTGTCTGTCTGTATTACCTATGTCTGTCTGTAGTACAGCAGGCCACAGAAGGAGATGAGACTCATGACTACTGCTCTAAAAAACATCTGTGTTCTATTACCTCTGTCTGTCTGTAGAACTGCAGGCCACAGAACAAGATGAGACTCATGCTCTAAGAAATAAACATCTGTGTTCTATTACCTCTGTCTGTCTGTAGTGCTGCAGGCCACAGAAGGAGATGAGACTCATGCTCTAAGAAATAAACATCTGTGTTCTATTACCTCTGTCTGTCTGTAGTGCTGCAGGCCACAGAAGGAGATGAGACTCATGACCGCTGCTCTAAGAAAACATATCCTTTGTCTTGGTTTCAATCCATGAAATAGATAAAGTGCGATGTTCATTCCTATAACCTTGGTAATCTATAGACGTGATCTATTTGTCTAAGTAACAAGTTGACAAGAGAACAAGATAACAGGACGATTGCTTTGATCTGGACAGTCCTTTCTGAGTGCTCCCCAGCCGACAGGCTACAAAAGGCCTGGGAGGGTGGGAAGAATTCAAAAGGCTCATGGGTGAAATAAAAGACAGAGATCAAATGTCGTACTGTCTAAAAACGCTGAAACTGTAAACACACAGTACTTTGATTTGTTTGTTGCTCTCCCTCTCTCCCTTCCTTATTTAAGAAAATAAATAATAATAATAATATTATTATTTTTTTAATGTTATTTACTTGTTCCCTATTAAGGCATAGCAGAGAAATTGTTTATTATTTTCTTATTTCTCACCCATAGAAAGGACAATATTAAATGTTAATGAATTGATTGAATGAATCTTGAAGAAACAATAAACATTTAATTAACTGGCCAGTTAAGAAAAGAGAGAGACAGACTAGCAGGCTATGTGTAAGAAACCCACAATGCACCTCTCAGTTACTAGTTCCAGCTATCTGTTGGCCAGTTAAGAAAAGAGAGAGACAGACTAGCAGGCTATGTGTAAGAAACCCACAATGCACCTCTCAGTTACTAGTTCCAGCTATCTGTTGGCCAGTTAAGAAAAGAGAGAGACAGACTAGCAGGCTATGTGTAAGAAACCCACAATGCACCTCTCAGTTACTAGTTCCAGCTATCTGTTGGCCAGTTAAGAAAGAGAGAGACAGACTAGCAGGCTATGTGTAAGAAACCCACAATGCACCTCTCAGTTACTAGTTCCAGCTATCTGTTGGCCAGTTAAGAAAAGAGAGAGACAGACTAGCAGGCTATGTGTAAGAAACCCACAATGCACCTCTCAGTTACTAGTTCCAGCTATCTGTTGGCCAGTTAAGAAAAAGAGAGAGACAGACTAGCAGGCTATGTGTAAGAAAACCCACAATGCACCTCTCAGTTACTAGTTCCAGCTATCTGTTGGACAATTACTGCATATCAACATTAATTCATTAACTGAATTCCAAGGTGGAATGTACAAGAAATGTAGCTATGCCAACTGAACATGTAGCCAATCCAGTACCCAGAGTGGCTCTCCCAGTACCCATACTGGCTCTCCCAGTACCCAAACTGGCTCTACCAGTACCCAGAGTGGCTCTACCAGTACCCAGAGTGGCTCTCCCAGTACCAATACTGGCTCTACCAGTACCCAGAGTGGCTCTACCAGTACCCAGAGTGGCTCTCCCAGTACCCAGAGTGGCTCTACCAGTACCCAGAGTGGACCTACCAGTACCCAGAGTGGACCTACCAGTACCCAGAGTGGCTCTCCCAGTACCCAGAGTGGCCCTACCAGTACCCAGAGGGGCTCTACCAGTACCCAGAGTGGCTCTACCAGTACCCAGAGTGGCCCTACCAGTACCCAGAGGGGCTCTACCAGTACCCAGAGGGGCTCTACCAGTACCCAGAGTGGCTCTACCAGTACCCAGAGTGGCTCTACCATTACCCAGAGTGGCTCTCCCAGTACCAATACTGGCTCTCCCAGTACCCAAACTGGCTCTACCAGTACCCAGAGTGGCTCTACCAGTACCCAGAGTGGCTCTCCCAGTACCAATACTGGCTCTCCCAGTACCCAAACTGGCTCTACCAGTACCCAGAGTGGCTCTCCCAGTACCCATACTGGCTCTCCCAGTACCCAAACTGGCTCTACCAGTACCCAGAGTGGCTCTACCAGTACCCAGAGTGGCTATACCAGTACCCAGAGTGGCTCTCCCAGTACCCAGAGTGGCTCTCCCAGTACCCAGAGTGGCTCTACCAGTACCCAGAGTGGACCTACCAGTACCCAGAGTGGCTCTCCCAGTACCCAGAGTGGCCCTACCAGTACCCAGAGGGGCTCTACCAGTACCCAGAGTGGCTCTACCAGTACCCAGAGTGGCTCTACCAGTACCCAGAGTGGACCTACCAGTACCCAGAGTGGCTCTCCCAGTACCCAGAGTGGCCCTACCAGTACCCAGAGGGGCTCTACCAGTACCCAGAGGGGCTCTACTAGTACCCAGAGTGGCTCTCCCAGTACCCAGAGTGGCTCTCCCAGTACCCAGAGTGGCTCTACCAGTACCCAGAGTGGCTCTACCAGTACCCAGAGTGGACCTACCAGTACCCAGAGGGGCTCTACCAGTACCCAGAGTGGACCTACCAGTACCCAGAGTGGACCTACCAGTACCCAGAGGGGCTCTACCAGTACCCAGAGTGGACCTCCCAGTACCCAGAGTGGCTCTACCAGTACCCAGAGGGGCTCTACCAGTACCCAGAGGGGCTCTACCAGTACCCAGAGTGGACCTACCAGTACCCAGAGTGGCTCTACCAGTACCCAGAGTGTCTCTCCCAGTACCCAGAGTGTCTCTCCCAGTACCCAGAGTGGCTCTACCAGTACCCAGAGTCCAGTACCCAGAGTTAATCTACCAGTGCCCAGAGTGTCTCTCCCAGTACCCAGAGTGGCTCTACCAGTACCCAGAGTCCAGTACCCAGAGTTAATCTACCAGTGCCCAGAGTGTCTCTCCCAGTACCCAGAGTGGCTCTCCCAGTACCCAGAGTCCAGTACCCAGAGTGGCCCTACCAGTACCCAGAGTCCAGTACCCAGAGTCCAGTACCCAGAGTGGCCCTACCAGTACCCAGAGTCCAGTACCCAGAGTGGCTCTACCAGTACCCAGAGTGGCCCTACCAGTACCCAGAGTCCAGTACCCAGAGTGGCCCTACCAGTACCCAGAGTCCAGTACTCAGAGTGGATTGATGTTGCATTGATGTTACAAGTCATTTTACCAGAGGTGAAAGAAATGCACACCTGTTTAGGAGAGGTGCTGGCTAGCAGAGTAGAACACCTGTTTAGGAGAGGTGCTGGCTAGCAGAGTAGAACACCTGTTTAGGAGAGGTGCTGGCTAGCAGAGTAGAACACCTGTTTAGGAGAGGTGCTGGCTAGCAGAGTAGAACACCTGTTTAGGAGAGGTGCTGGCTAGCAGAGTAGAACACCTGTTTAGGAGAGGTGCTGGCTAGCAGAGTAGAACACCTGTTTAGGAGAGGTGCTGGCTAGCAGAGTAGAACACCTGTTTAGGAGAGGTGCTGGTTAGCAGAGTAGAACACCTGTTTAGGAGAGGTGCTGGCTAGCAGAGTAGACCACCTGTTTAGGAGAGGTGCTGGCTAGCAGAGTAGAACACCTGTTTAGGAGAGGTGCTGGTTAGCAGAGTAGAACACCTGTTTAGGAGAGGTGCTGGCTAGCAGAGTAGAACACCTGGTTAGGAGAGGGTGCTGGCTAGCAGAGTAGAACACCTGTTTAGGAGAGGTGCTGGCTAGCAGAGTAGAACACCTGTTTATGAGAGGTGCTGGTTAGCAGAGTAGAACACCTGTTTAGGAGAGGTGCTGGCTAGCAGAGTAGAACACCTGTTTATGAGAGGTGCTGGCTAGCAGAGTAGAACACCTGTTTAGGAGAGGTGCTGGCTAGCAGAGTAGAACACCTGGTTAGGAGAGGTGCTGGCTAGCAGAGCAGAACACCTGGTTAAGAGAGGTGCTGGCTAGCAGAGTAGAACACCTGGTTAAGAGAGGTGCTGGCTAGCAGAGTAGAACACCTGGTTAGGAGAGGTGCTGGCTAATGGAGTAGAACACCTGGTTAGGAGGTGCTGGCTAGCAGAGTAGAACACCTGGTTAGGAGAGGTACTGGCTAGCAGAGTAGAACACCTGGTTAGGAGAGGTGCTGGCTAATGGAGTAGAACACCTGGTTAGGAGAGGTGCTGGCTAATGGAGTAGAACACCTGGTTAGGAGAGGTACTGGCTAGCAGAGTAGAACACCTGGTTAGGAGAGGTGCTGGCTAGCAGAGTAGAACACCTGGTTAGGAGAGGTGCTGGCTAGCAGAGTAGAACACCTGGTTAGAGAGGTGCTGGCTAATGGAGTAGAACACCTGGTTAGGGAGAGGTACTGGCTAGCAGAGTAGAACACCTGGTTAGGAGAGGTGCTGGCTAGCAGAGTAGAACACCTGGTTAGGAGAGGTGCTGGCTAGAGGCTCACACTCTAGGAGCTCAGATGCAATAATTGAATAACGTTTGGACAGACAAGCTGTCTTCATCATAGTTTCAGTAGTTCAGTCATTATCGTCTCTTACAGATCCGCCCGCTCTGTCCCCCGATGAGTCAACACTATGTGGGTACAATGAAACTGAACTGTAGTCCACTCCAGTGGGTATAGACCTGCATCTGTTTGCTTTCATTTCATTGGATAATTATATGGAGAGTTTTGTTTTTTACCTGTTGTTCACCTTTCTCCGCACTATTGGTTAGAGCCTTTATTAAGTAATCATTTCACTGTGAGGTCTACTACACCTGTTGTATTCAGCATTTCACTGTGAGGTCTACTACACCTGTTGTATTCAGCATTTCACTGTGAGGTCTACTACACCTGTTGTATTCAGCATTTCACTGTGAGGTCTACTACACCTGTTGTATTCAGCATTTCACTGTGAGGTCTACTACACCTGTTGTATTCAGCATTTCACTGTGAGGTCTACTACACCTGTTTTATTCGGCATTTCACTGTAAGGTCTACTACACCTGTTGTATTCAGCATTTCACTGTGAGGTCTACTACACCTGTTGTACTCAGCATTTCACTGTAAGGTCTACTACACCTGTTGTATTCAGCATTTCACTGTGAGGTCTACTACACCTGTTGTATTCAGCATTTCACTGTGAGGTCTTCTACACCTGTTGTATTCAGCATTTCACTGTGAGGTCTTCTACACCTGTTGTATTCAGCATTTCACTGTAAGGTCTGCTACACCTGTTGTATTCAGCATTTCACTGTGAGGTCTACTACACCTGTTGTATTCAGCATTTCACTGTAAGGTCTACTACACCTGTTGTATTCAGCTTTTCACTGTAAAGCCTACTACACCTGTTCTATTCAGCATTTCACTGTAAGGTCTACTACACCTGTAGTATTCAGCATTTCACTGTAAGGTCTACTACACCTGTTGTATTCAGCATTTCACTGTAAGGTCTACTACACCTGTTGTATTCAGCATTTCACTGTGAGGTCTACTACACCTGTTGTATTCAGCATTTCAATGTGAGGTCTACTACACCTGTTGTATTCAGCATTTCACTGTGAGGTCTACTACACCTGTTGTATTCAGCATTTCACTGTGCGGTCTACTACACCTGTTGTATTCAGCATTTCACTGTATGGTCTTCTACACCTGTTTTATTCGGCATTTCACTGTAAGGTCTACTACACCTGTTGTATTCAGCATTTCACTGTGAGGTCTACTACACCTGTTGTATTCAGCATTTCACTGTGAGGTCTACTACACCTGTTGTATTCAGCATTTCACTGTAAGGTCTACTACACCTGTTGTATTCAGCATTTCACTGTAAGGTCTACTACACCTGTTGTATTCAGCATTTCACTGTGAGGTCTACTACACCTGTTGTATTCAGCATTTCACTGTGAGGTCTACTACACCTGTTGTATTCAGCGTTTCACTGTAAGGTCTACTACACCTGTTGTATTCAGCATTTCACTGTAAGGTCTACTACACCTGTTGTATTCAGCATTTCACTGTAAGGTCTACTACACCTGTTGTATTCAGCATTTCACTGTGAGGTCTACTACACCTGTTGTATTCAGCATTTCACTGTAAGGTCTACTACACCTGTAGTATTCAGCATTTCACTGTGAGGTCTACTACACCTGTTGTATTCAGCATTTCACTGTAAGGTCTACTACACCTGTTGTATTCAGCATTTCACTGTGAGGTCTACTACACCTGTTGTATTCAGCATTTCACTGTAAGGTCTGCTACACCTGTTGTATTCAGCATTTCACTGTAAGGTCTACTACACCTGTTGTATTCAGCATTTCACTGTGAGGTCTACTACACCTGTTGTATTCAGCATTTCACTGTACGGTCTACTACACCTGTTGTATTTAGCATTTCACTGTAAGGTCTACAACACATGTTGTATTCAGCATTTCACTGTAAGGTCTACTACACCTGATGTATTCAGCATTTCACTGTGAGGTCTACTACACCTGTTGTATTCAGCATTTCACTGTGAGGTCTACTACACCTGTTGTATTCAGCATTTCACTGTAAGGTCTACTACACCTGTTGTATTCAGCATTTCACTGTAAGGTCTACTACACCTGTTGTATTCAGCATTTCACTGTGAGGTCTACTACACCTGTTGTATTCAGCATTTCACTGTAAGGTCTACCTACACCTGTTGTATTCAGCATTTGACTGTGAGGTCTACTACACCTGTTGTATTCAGCATTTCACTGTACGGTCTACTACACCTGTTGTATTCAGCATTTCACTGTAAGGTCTACAACACCTGTTGTATTCAGCATTTCACTGTGAGGTCTACTACACCTGTTGTATTCAGCATTTCACTGTAAGGTCTACTACACCTGTTGTATTCAGCATTTCACTGTAAGGTCTACTACACCTGTTGTATTCAGCATTTCACTGTGAGGTCTACTACACCTGTTGTATTCAGCATTTCACTGTAAGGTCTGCTACACCTGCTGTATTCAGCATTTCACTGTGAGGTCTACTACACCTGTTGTATTCAGCATTTCACTGTAAGGTCTACTACACCTGTTGTATTCAGCTTTTCACTGTAAAGCCTAATACACCTGTTGTATTCAGCATTTCACTGTAAGGTCTACCTACACCTGTTGTATTCAGCATTTGACTGTGAGGTCTACTACACCTGTTGTATTCAGCATTTCACTGTACGGTCTACTACACCTGTTGTATTCAGCATTTCACTGTAAGGTCTACAACACCTGTTGTATTCAGCATTTCACTGTGAGGTCTACTACACCTGTTGTATTCAGCATTTCACTGTAAGGTCTACAACACCTGTTGTATTCAGCATTTCACTGTAAGGTCTACTACACCTGTTGTATTCAGCATTTCACTGTGAGGTCTGCTACACCTGTTGTATTCAGCATTTCACTGTAAGGTCTACTACACCTGTTGTATTCAGCTTTTCACTGTAAAGCCTAATACACCTGTTCTATTCAGCATTTCACTGTAAGGTCTACTACACCTGTAGTATTCAGCATTTCACTGTAAGGTCTACTACACCTGTTGTATTCAGCATTTCACTGTAAGGTCTACTACACCTGTTGTATTCAGCATTTCACTGTGAGGTCTACTACACCTGTTGTATTCAGCATTTCACTGTAAGGTCTGCTACACCTGTTGTATTCAGAATTTCACTGAAAGGTCTACTACACCTGTTGTATTCAGCATGTCACTGTGAGGTCTACTACACCTGTTGTATTCAGCATTTCACTGTGAGGTCGACTACACCTGTTGTATTCAGCATTTCACTGTGAGGTCTACTACACCTGTTGTATTCAGCATTTCACTGTAAGGTCTACTACACCTGTTGTATTCGGCATCTCACTGTGAGGTCTACTACACCTGCTGTATTCCAGCATTTCACTGTGAGGTCTACTAAGCACCTGTTGTATTCTGGCATCTCACTGTGAGGTCTACTACACCTGTTGTATTCAGCATTTCACTGAGGTCTACTACACCTGTTGTATTCAGCATTTCACTGTAAGGTCTACTACACCTGTTGTATTCGGCATCTCACTGTGAGGTCTACAACACCTGTTTTATTCAGCATTTCACTGTGAAGTCTACTACACCTGTTGTATTCCGGCATCTCACTGTGAGGTCTACTACACCTGTTGTATTCAGCATTTCACTGTGAGGTCTACTACACCTGTTGTATTCGGCATCTCACTGTGAGGTCTACTACACCTGTTGTATTCAGCATTTCACTGTGAGGTCTACTACACCTGTTGTATTCAGCATTTCACTGTAAGGTCTACTACACCTGTTGTATTCGGCATCTCACTGTGAGGTCTACTACACCTGTTGTATTCGGCGCACGTGACAAATAAACTTTGATTTGATATGTTGTAATGATGCTTATTATATTATAATAATGACATTTGTTTAATTTCCAGTGATGTAAATAGTTTTTAATATTTTATTTTTATGTGATTTGAAACCCTTTTGAAATGAACAGACCTCCCGTTTTGGGTTTTCCAGAATAAAGCAACAGTTGTCCTCTCTTCTTGTATGTTGAGGCTTGGATTTCTGTAAAATAACAGTCAAATATATTAAATGAAGTACAAATAAGTTTATAAAAAAATTATCATCCAAATAGTGGAATAAAAAAATAAAAGTATAAAATTAGGTAACATTCTTTTCAGTTTGGGCTGACCAGACTTCATACTACGTGAATAGCATAAAGGCATAGTTTTAGTTAGGTTTTAACAAGAATACTTTTTCAATTTGCTACAGTATGTTAAAATATGTTTAGGAAGATGGTCTTTAATCCAATTAGGGACTTTTAATTAACTCTCTGGCTATAAACAGTTGTACTTTGGGGTGTGTGGGGGGTGGGGGGTGGGGGCGGGGGGTTGTATTAATTAAAGTACTTTAAGTGATTTTCTCAGGGGTTAGAAAGCAGTAACACTAAAACATAATATTCTTACTTCTGTTCATTTACGAAATTATTCTGTAGTTTTACATTTCAATGTTTAGTACTACCTGAAAGTTTAACCGAAAATATATAGCTAATTCGCTCCTACCCCTTCCATATGTATGTTGAGTGGTATTTACTATTTACAAATAGTATCTATTCCCTATTTAGTCCACAGCTTAGGTCCAGGTCCTGATCAGCTACGATGTTTAGCATGTTCCAAACCCATCTCACGAGATTCTTGTTGTTGTAACGGCTTTCTTCCGTCGAAGGAGAGGAGGACCAAATGCAGCGTGGTTAGAGTTCATATTTTTTTAATAAGAGACACTAAAAACATGAACACAAATACAAAAATCACAAATGTGGCAAAAACGAAACAGTCCTATCTGGTGCAGCGAACACAAAGACAGGAAACAGTCCTATCTGGTGCAGCGAACACAAAGACAGGAAACAGTTCTATCTGGTGCAGCGAACACAAAGACAGGAAACAGTCCTATCTGGTGCAGCGAACACAAAGACAGGAAACAGTCCTATCTGGTGCAGCGAACACAAAGACAGGAAACAGTCCTATCTGGTGCAGCGAACACAAAGACAGGAAACAGTCCTATCTGGTGCAGCGAACACAAAGACAGGAAACAGTCCTATCTGGTGCAGAGAACACAAAGACAGGAAACAGTCCTATCTGGTGCAGAGAACACAAAGACAGGAAACAGCCAACCACAAACCCAACACAAAACAGGCTGCCTAAATATGGTTCCCAATCAGAGACAATGCCTAACACCTGCCTCTGATTGAGAACCAGATCAGGCCAAACATAGAAATAGACAAACTAGACACACAACATAGAATGCCCACCCTTGACCAACCTTAAAATGAGGAAAACACACAAGAACTATGGTCAGAATGTGACAGTTGTATTGAAACTCCTTTCTGGCCTCTGTTTGAAGTGGCACATTTACTATTTTATGTTAGAAATGAACAGTGTCGCTGTTTCGTTCAAAAAAGTCCTCGTGATAATTCCACAGTACAAAGTCCTCATTATTCACCTAATTAACTATATAAAGTACAGTACAGGTTTAAGAAGACACCACTTACAAGCGCTAGAAGATTTCAACGTCATGGTTAAGAAGTTAAATTTAGCAGTATGTCCATAATGGAACATTATATATTTATACTTACACTGTGTATAAGACAGTAGTTTTGGAATTGTTAGTTAGATTACTTGTTGGTTATCACTGCATTGTCGGAACTAGAAGCACAAGCATTTCGCTACACTCGCATTAACATCTGCTAACCATGTGTGTGTGTGACAAATAAAATTTCATTTGATTTGATTTTATTTGTCTTCCATTTTCCAAAGCCCATTTACCTTATCTAGCTAAAGGAGAGATCCTTATAATATAATATAATTTGACCACTTCAATATCCTTGATGCTCTTTAAAAAAAAAATAAAAAATAATTAGCAGATAGAAATGCAAAAATGAACTGAAATGAAAAGTACATTAAAGCCTTCATGATAATCCCACAGTCCTCATCATTCACCGCATGACCTATGTAAAGTACAGTACAGGTTTAAAAAAATAAAACACAAAAAAAAAAAAACACACCATTTACACTTATACTTGCTGTAAGATTTCAATCTTGCTGTTAAAACACTGTTAAGGGTCTTGGGAAGTCTATCAGCTGTATTAATAAAGAACCTGAGTTAAAAAGAAAACTAAATGTAAGAAAACAAGGTGTTCTTTCCATCCAGTCTGAGTCAGATCCGAGAGGAGCAAACGGAACCCTATTCCCTATGTAGTGCACTACTTTAGACCAGGGCCCTATAGAACCCTATTCCCTATGTAGTGCACTACTTTAGACCAGGGCCCTATAGAACCCTATTCCTATGTAGTGCACTACTTTAGACCAGGGCCCTATAGAACCCTATTCCCCTATGTAGTGCACTACTTTAGACCAGGGCCCTATAGAACCCTATTCCTATGTAGTGCACTACTTTAGACCAGGCCCTATAGAACCCTATTCCCTATGTGTAGTGCACTACTTTGACCAGGGCCCTATAGAACCCTATTCCCTATGTAGTGCACTACTTTTGGACCAGGGCCCTATAGAACCCTATTCCCTATGTAGTGCACTACTTTAGACCAGGGCCCTATAGAACCCTATTCCCTATGTAGTGCACTACCTTCGACCAGGGCCCTATAGAACCCTATATCCTCTATGTAGTGCACTACTTTAGACCAGGGCCCTATAGAACCCTATTCCCTATGTAGTGCACTACTTTAGACCAGGGCCCTATAGAACCCTATTCTCATGTAGTGCACTACTTTTGACCAGGGCCCTGTGGAACCCTATTCCCTATGTAGTGCACTAATTTTGACCAGGGTCTTATAGAACCCTATCCCCTATGTAGTGCACTAATTTCGACCAGGGCCCATAGGGTAGTGCTCTATAAAGGGGATAGGGTGCCTTTTGGGACGAACAAACACACTAACTGCATGACCTAGTTGGTTCCCTGAGGGGATGATTTAGCTCATATCTGCTGACGAGGGCGAAAGAAGAAGCAATGTTAACTTAACTTAGAACGAGAGTAGCCTTGGAAAACAAATAGGAATAAGTAAACATACAAAAAAAGAAGTGGAGCAGAGCAGGACTTGATTCAAATATTAAATTAATAAGAACCTCTGTCATTAACCTTGACCATAGAAGATCAGGCTGGACATCAGGGGAGTCTGAGCTGGCACCCTATTCCCTATGTAAGGGATTCCTTTAGACCAGAGCCGTTGCACCCTATTCCCTATGTAAGGGATTCCTTTAGACCAGGGCCGTTGCACCCTATTCCCTATGTAAGGGATTCCTTTAGACCAGAGCCCATGCACCCGGTATTCCTATGTAAGGGATTCCTTAGACCAGGGCCCATGCACCCTATTCCCTATGTAAGGGATTCCTTTAGACCAGGGCCGTTGCACCCTATTCCCTATGTAAGGGATTCCTTTAGACCAGAGCCCATGCACCCTATTCCCTATGTAAGGGATTCCTTTAGACCAGGGCCCATGCACCCTATTCCCTATGTAAGGGATTCCTTTAGACCAGGGCCCATGCACCCTATTCCCTATGTAAGGGATTCCTTTAGACCAGAGCCCATGTACCCTATTCCCTATGTAAGGGATTCCTTTAGACCAGGGCCGTTGCACCCTATTCCCTATGTAAGGGATTCCTTTAGACCAGAGCCCATGTACCCTATTCCCTATGTAAGGATTCCTTTGACCAGAGCCCATGCACCCTATTCCCTATGTAAGGGATTCTTGACCAGAGCCCATGCACCCTATTCCCTATGTAAGGGATTCCTTTAGACCAGAGCCCATGCACCCTATTCCCTATGTAAGGGATTCCTTTAGACCAGAGCCCATGCACCCTATTCCCTATGTAAGGGATTCCTTTAGACCAGGGTCCATGCACCCTATTCCCTATGTAAGGGATTCCTTTAGACCAGGGCCCATGCACCCTATTCCCTATGTAAGGGATTCCTTTAGACCAGGGCGTCTGATAAAAAGCAGTGCTATTTCGTGAGGAAATAGAGTGTCAGACACAGTCCTAGATGATACAGTACACTTTCTAATACGCTACACGTTTGCAGGAAAATGATCACCAAACAGAAGAGAGATCAAATTAAGATCCGACATCTGTAGGGATGTACTGACAGCCTGAAAACAGTGGCGTCTGATTGTCAGGTCGAATTAAAGTATTTTTCACGAATCTCAAGAGGAATATCTAATGAATAACATGACTGTATCTGGTTCCAGTCGGGATGGGGATTTATAAAAACACACACGTACAGCAAGCATGCACACACACACACACACGCACGCACGCACGCACGCACGCACGCACACACACACACACACACACACACACACACACACACACACACACACACACACACACACACACACACACACACACACACACACACACACACACCCTCCCCTGCCCACACACCCTACACCACTGCATGCCTCCCTGTGGTGCGCCTGGACACAAACACTGCCTGCTGTGGCCAGTGTTTTTCCCAACGTCTGTAAAGACCACCATTAGGAACTCAGGCTGACACCGTGATATCCCACATACATCTCTTTCCTGACATAGGAAATAGGGCTGTTGTTGCCTGCCAAATGGCCCCATATTCTATACATATATAGTGCACTACTTAGGGAAAGGAGACAAATTACCCTGTGTATGTATTAGGGAAAATCTAACACGCTAGTTACAGTAGAGGGAGTGGTAGGGATAATATAACACGCTAGTTACAGTAGAGGGAGTGGTAGGATAATATAACACGCTAGTTACAGTAGAGGGAGAGGTAGGAAAATCTAACACGCTAGTTACAGTAGAGGAGAGGTAGGGAAAATCTAACACGCTAGTTACAGTAGAGGGAGAGGTAGGGATAATATAACATGCTAGTTACAGTAGAGGGAGAGGTAGGGAAAATCTAACACGCTAGTGTCAGTAGAGGGAGAGGTAGGGATAATATAACACGCTAGTTACAGTAGAGGGAGTAGTAGGGATAATATAACACGCTAGTTACAGTAGAGGGAGAGGTAGGGAAAATCTAACACGCTAGTTACAGTAGAGGGTAGAGGTAGGGAAAATCTAACACGCTAGTTACAGTAGAGGGAGAGGTAGGGATAATATAACACGCTAGTTACAGTAGGGGGAGAAGTAGGGATAATATAACATGCTAGTGTCAGTAGAGGGAGAGGTAGGGATAATATAACACGCTAGTTACAGTAGAGGGAGAAGTAGGGATAATATAACACGCTAGTTACAGTAGAGGGAGTGGTAGGGATAATATAACACGCTAGTTACAGTAGAGGGAGAGGTAGGGATAATATAACACGCTAGTTACAGTAGAGGGAGAGGTAGGGATAATATAACACGCTGGTTACAGTTGAGGGAGAGGTAGGGATATGTCACGCCCTGGTCGTAATATATTGTGTTTGTCTTCATTTATTTGGTCAGGCCAGGGTGTGACATGGGTTTTATTGTGGTGTGTTTTGTCTTGGGTTTTGTGGGGTGTTGGGTGTATGGCTTAGTGGGGTTATCTAGCAAAGTCTATGGCTGTCTGGAGTGGTTCTCAAGTAGAGGCAGGTGTGTATCGTTGTCTCTGATTGGACCCCATATTTAGGCAGCCATATTCTTTGAGTGTTTTGTGGGTGAATGTTCCTGTCTTTGTGTTTGCACCAGATAGGGCTGTTTCGGTTTTCACATTTCATTATTTTGTAGTTTCTTCATGTATATTTTTTCCTTCATTAAAATATCATGAATCATCATCACGCTGCATTTTGGTCCGATCTCTTACACCTCTTCATCAGAGGAGGAGATAGTAGAAAACCGTAACAGAATCACCCACCCTAACAGGACCAAGCAGCGTGTCAACAGGCAGCGGCAGCAGGAGATACGTAATAAGGAATTCTGGACATGGGAGGAAATCCTCAATGGGAGAGGACCCTGGGCAAACCAGGAGGGAGTGTAGCTGCCCCAAGGTGCAGCCTGGAGAATTTCGCCACCCCAAAGAAGAACTGAGGCGGCGAGAGCTGAGAGGCGCTGGTATGAGGAGAAGCAAAGCGGCAGCAGGAGCAACAATATCTGGACTACACAACTTGGGAGGAGATAGACAGGTGGGCGGTCGACCTAGAGAGAGTGCCGGAGCCCGCCTGGGATTCGCTGGAGCAGTGCGAAGCAGGTTATCGGAGAATGGAGTTGGCAAAGCAAGCATGGCGGCGCGGACGGAAGACCAAGAGTCAGCCCCAAAATTTATTGCGGGGCGCTCAGGAGAGTGTGGCAGAGTCAGGGTTCAGACCTGAGCCAACTCCCCTGTTTATCGTGGAGGAGCCAAGGAGGAGACCAGAACCAGAGCCGGTGTTGGAGGTGAGTGAAGCAGAGACTGTGAAGGAGTTAATCGGGAAAGTGGAGAGAGTTATGAGGAGTTGCTAGGTTGGTGCTTTAGGTACGTATATTCGCCCGACGGAGCATGTCGGGGATTTGATGGCACCTGGGTCAGCGCTCCATACTCGTCCTGAGGTGCGTGTTAGTCGGCTGGTCAAAATTGTGCCAGCCTCACGCACTAGGCCTCCTGTGTACCTACCTAGCCTTGCATGTCATGTGCCAGTCCTGCTCTCAGGCTCTCCAGTACGCCTTCACGGTCGGTCCATCCTGTGCCACCTTCACACACCAGTCCTCCGTGGCAGCTCCCGCACCAGGCTTCCTGTAAAAGGTGTCACGGTCCAGTACCACCAGTGCCAGCACCACGCACCAGGCCTTCAGTGCGCCTCGCCTGTCTAGCGCTATCAGATCCTTCCTCCTCTCCAGCGCTGTCGGAGTCTCCCGCCTGTTCAGCGCAGCCAGAGCCTTCCTCCTCTACAGCGCTGCTGGAGTCTCCCACCTGTTCAGCGCAGCCAGAGCCTTCCTCCTCTCCCTGTGCTGCCGGAGTCTCCCGCCTGTCCAGCGCTGCCAGAGCCTTTCCTCCTCTCCAGCGCTGCCGGAGTCTCCCGCCTGTCTAGTGCTATCAGAGCCTTCCTCCTCTCCAGCGCTGTCGGAGTCTCCCGCCTGTTCAGCGCAGCCAGAGCCTTCCTCCTCTCCTGTGCTGCCGGAGTCTCCCGCCTGTTCAGCGCAGCCAGAGCTGCCAGCCTGCATGGAGCAGCCTGAGCTGCCAGCCTGCATGGAGCAGCCTGAGCTGTCAGTCGGCATGGAGCAGCCAGAGCTGCCAGTCTGCATGGAGCAGCCAGAACTGCCAGTTTTGCATGGAGCAGCCAGAGCTGCCAGTTTGCATGGAGCAGCCAGAGCTGCCAGTCTGCATAGAGCTGCCAGTCTGCATAGAGCTGCCAGTCTGCATGGAGCAGTTAGAGCTGCCAGTCTGCATGGAGCAGTCAGAGCTGCCAGTCTGCATGGAGCAGCCAGAGCTGCCAGTCTGCATGGAGCAGCCAGAGCTGCCAGTCTGCATGGAGCAGCCAGAGCAGCTAGATCCGCCAGGATCCGCCAGTCAGCCAGGATCCGCCAGTCAGCCATGATCTTCCAGATCCGCTAGGCAGCCAGGATCCGCCAGTCAACCAGACTCTGCCAGATCTGCCAGTCAACCAGACACTTCCAGATCCGCCAGTCAACCAGACTCTTCCAGATCCGCCAGCCAGCCAGGATCTGCCGGAGCCAACTACCTGCCTGAGCTTCCTCTCAGTGCTGAGCTCCTCTCAGTGCTGGGCTTCCTCTCAGTGCTGAGCTCCCCTCAGTGCCGAGCTTCCCCTCAGTCCCGAGCTTCCCCTCAGTCCCGAGCTTCCCCTCAGTCCGGAGCTGCTTCAGTCCCGAGCTGCCCTCAGTCCAGTGGGGTTCTGGGTGAGGACTACTAGGCCATGGTCGGCGGCGAGGTGGACTATCCTAGGATGCGAGGAGGAGGGACTAAGACATTGATTGAGTGGAGTCCACGTCCCGCGCCGGAGCCGCCACCATGGACAGACGCCCACCCGGACCCTCCCCTATCGTCTCCCCTAAGACGTTGCCTAAATGGGACTTCGCTACCTAAACCAAGGTTTAATTGAACTGAAGAGGTAACCTAATGTATTGTGAATGAGATGGTGCTGCTGTGCTGAGACGACATCGAAAGATGCAGGTATCGTCTGATAGAGTTGAAAGAAAAGGGAAATCTCTTAATGAAAGCTATGTCCAATATGAAAAGCTGAATAAGAATAAGGTATGGTTGAAGAAAATGCTGGGAGGACAGGGTGCTGTGAGGACAGGGTGCTGTGATGGCAGGGTGCTGGGAAGGCAGGGTGCAGGGAGGACAGGGTGCTGGGAGGGCAGGGTGCTGGGAGGACAGGGTGCAGGGAGGACAGGGTGCTGTGAGGACAGGGTGCTGGGAGGGCAGGGTGCAGAGGACAGAGTGCTGGGAGGGCTGGGTGCTGTGGAGGACAGGGTGCTGTGATGGCAGGGTGCTGTTTAAATATACTGTAGATTTGAGGCGCTGCAGTGAGACCAGGGTGCTGTGAGACCAGGGTGCTGGGAGGACAGGGTGCTGTGAGGACATGGTGCTGGGAGGACACAGTGCTGTGAGGACAGGGTGCTGGGAGGACAGGGTGCTGTGAGGACAGGGTGCTGGGAGGACAGGGTGCTGTGAGAACAGGGTGCTGGGAGGACAGGGTGCTGGGAGGACAGGGTATTGGGAGGACAGGGTGCCGTGATGACAGGGTGCAGGAGGACAGGGTGCCGTGATGACAGGGTGCAGGAGGACAGGGGTGCTGTGAGGACACGGTGCTGGGAGGACACAGTGCTGTGAGGACAGGCTGCTGGGAGGACAGGGTGCTGTGAGGGACAGGGTGCTGTGAGGACAGGGTGCTGGGAGGACAGGGTGCTGTGAGAACAGGGTGCTGTGAGAACAGGGTGCTGGGAGGACAGGGTGCCGTGATGACAGGGGTGCAGGAGGACAGGGTGCTGGGAGGACAGGGGTGCAGGGAGGACAGGGTACTGGGAGGACAGGGTGCAGGGAGGACAGGGTGCTGGGAGGACAGGGTGCCGTGAGGACAGGGTGCCATGAGTACAGGGTGCTGGGAGGACAGGGTGCTGGGAGGACAGGGTGCCGTGATGACAGGGTGCAGGAGGACAGGGTGCTGGGAGGACAGGGTGCAGGGAGGACAGGGTGCTGTGAGGACACGGTGCTGTGAGGACACAGTGCTGTGAGGACAGGGTCCTGGGAGGACAGGGTGCTGTGAGGACAGGGTCCTGGGAGGACAGGGTGCTGTGAGGACATGGTGCTGGGAGGACAGGGTGCTGTGAGAACAGTGTGCTGGGAGGACAGGGTGCTGGGAGGACAGGGTGCTGGGAGGACAGGGTGCAGTGATGACAGGGTGCAGGAGGACAGGGTGCTGGGAGGACAGGGTGCTGGGAGGACAGGGTGCTGGGAGGACAGGGTGCTGGGAGGACAGGGTGCAGGGAGGACAGGGTGCTGGGAGGACAGGGTGCGGTGAGGACAGGGTGCAGGGAGGACAGGGTGCAGGGAGGACAGTGTGCTGTGAGGACAGGGGGCTGGGAGGACAGGGTGCTGGGAGGGCAGGGTGCTGTGAGACCAGGGTGCTGGGAGGACACGGTGCTGTGAGGACAGGGTGCTGTGAGGACACGGTGCTGGGAGGACAGGGTGCTGTGAGGACAGGGTGCTGGGAGGACACGTTGCTGGGAGGACAGGGTGCTGTCAGGACAGGGTACTGGGAGGACAGGGTGCTGGGAGGACACGGTGCTGGGAGGACAGGGTGCTGTGAGGACACGGTGCTGGGAGGACAGGGTGCTGGGAGGACACGGTGCTGGGAGGACAGGGTGCTGGGAGGACACGGTGCTGGGAGGACAGGGTGCTGTGAGGACAGGGTGCTGGGAGGACACGTTGCTGGGAGGACAGGGTGCTGTCAGGACAGGGTACTGGGAGGACAGGGTGCTGGGTGGACACGGTGCTGGGAGGACAGGGTGCAGGAGGACATGGTGCTGGGAGGACAGGGTGCAGGGAGGACAGGGTGCTGTGAGGACAGGGTGCTGGGAGGACACGGTACTGGGAGAACAGGGTGCTGGGAGGGCAGGGTGCTGTGAGACCAGGGTGCTGGGAGGACAGGGTGCTGTGAGGACACGGTGCTGGGAGGACAGTGTGCTGTGAGGACAGGGTGCTGGGAGGACACGTTGCTGGGAGGACAGGGTGCTGTCAGGATAGTGTACTGGGAGGACAGGGTGCTGGGTGGACACGGTGCTGGGAGGACAGGGTGCTGTGAGGACACGTTGCTGGGAGGACAGGGTGCTGTCAGGACAGGGTACTGGGAGGACAGGGTGCTGGGTGGACACGGTGCTGGGTGGACACGGTGCTGTATTTTTTGCCTTTACCTCCCTTATCTCACCTCACTTGCTCACATTGTATACAGTATATACCTATTTTTCTACTGTATTATTGACTGTATGGTTGTTTTACTCCATGTGTAACTCTGTGTCATTGTATGTATCGAACTACTTTGCTTTATCTTGGCCAGGTCGCAATTGTAAATGAGAACTTGTTCTTAACTTGCCTACCTGGTTAAATAAAGGTGTTCTTAACTTGCCTACCTGGTTAAATAAAGGTGTTCTCAACTAGCCTACCTGGTTAAATAAAGGTGTTCTTAACTTGCCTACCTGGTTAAATAAAGGTGTTCTCAACTTGCCTACCTGGTTAAATAAAGGTGTTCTCAACTAGCCTACCTGGTTAAATAAAGGTGTTCTCAACTAGCCTACCTGGTTAAATAAAGGTGTTCTCAACTAGCCTACCTGGTTAAATAAAGGTGTTCTCAACTAGCCTACCTGGTTAAATAAAGGTGTTCTCAACTAGCCTACCTGGTTAAATAAAGGTGTTCTCAACTTGCCTACCTGGTTAAATAAAGGTGTTCTCAACTTGCCTACCTGGTTAAATAAAGGTGTTCTCAACTGGCCTACCTGGTTAAATAAAGGTGTTCTCAACTTGCCTACATGGTTAAATAAAGGTGTTCTCAACTTGCCTACCTGGTTAAATAAAGGTGTTCTCAACTGGCCTACCTGGTTAAATAAAGGTGTTCTCCACTAGCCTACCTGGTTAAATACAGGTGTTCTCAACTGACCTACCTGGTTAAATAAAGGTGTTCTCAACTAGCCTCCCTGGTTAAATAAAGGTGTTCTCAACTAGCCTCCCTGGTTAAATAAAGGTGTTCTCAACTAGCCTACCTGGTTAAATAAAGGTGTTCTCCAACTAGCCTACCTGGTTAAATAAGGTGTTCTCAACTGGCCTACCTGGTTAAATAAAGGTGTTCTCAACTGGCCTACCTGGTTAAAATAAAGGTGTTCTCCACTAGCCTACCTGGTTAAATAAAGGTGTTCTCAACTAGCCTACCTGGTTAAATAAAGGTGTTCTCAACTAGCCTACCTGGTTAAATAAAGGTGTTCTCAACTTGTCTACCTGGTTAAATAAAGGTGTTCTCAACTAGCCTACCTGGTTAAATAAAGGTGTTCTCAACTAGCCTACCTGGTTAAAAAAAGGTGTTCTCAACTAGCCTACCTGGTTAAATAAAGGTGTTCTCAACTTGCCTACCTGGTTAAATAAAGGTGTTCTCAACTTGCCTACCTGGTTAAATAAAGGTGTTCTCAACTGGCCTACCTGGTTAAATAAAGGTGTTCTCAACTTGCCTACCTGGTTAAATAAAGGTGTTCTCAACTGGCCTACCTGGTTAAATAAATGTGTTCTCAACTAGCCTACCTGGTTAAATAAAGGTGTTCTCAACTGGCCTACCTGGTTAAATAAAGGTGAAATAAAAATAAATAAAAAATAAATATTGAGCAAAGCAGACGGATCCATTTCTTGTTTTTAAAATGTACAGATAGCCAGGGGCACACTCAAATTTCAGACATTATTTACAGAAGATGAATTTGTGTTTAGTGAGTCCACCAGACCAGAGGCAGGAGGGATGACCATGTGTAATGGCTGGAAGGTCAGGACAGTAGAGGGATGGGTACAGTACTAGTGGATCAGGACAGTAGAGGTGGATGGGTACAGTACTGGAAGGTCAGGACAGTAGAGATGGATGGGTACAGTACTGGTGGATCAGGACAGTAGAGGTGGATGGGTACAGTACTGGTGGATCAGGACAGTAGAGGTGGATGGGTACAGTACTGGTGGATCAGGACAGTAGAGGTGGATGGGTACAGTACTGGTGGATCAGGACAGTAGAGGTGGATGGGTACAGTACTGGTGGATCAGGACAGTAGAGGTGGATGGGTACAGTACTGGCTGGATTAGTGTTGTGTAAGTTTGTGTGTGTGTGTGTGTGTGTGTGTGTGTGTGTGTGTGTGTGTGTGTGTGTGTGTGTGTGTGTGTGTGTGTGTGTGTGTGTGTGTGTGTGTGTGTGTGTGTAACTGGCTGTGACCTCTTTGTTGCTGGAACATGTCACTTTGGTTCAGAGAATCAACTTCAAGAGTTCCGACTAAAAACTGAAAACTGTTTCACTAAAAAGGTTAAGAAAGTACAGCTAACTCACAAGGTCTCGAGATACACACACACACACACACACACACACACACACACACACACACACACACACACACACACACACACACACACACACACACACACACACACACACACACACACACACACACACACACACACACACACACACACCCCCTGTCATGTGCAGCTGACCTTTAGGAGGTGCCAGACTCAGCCACTCTGAGAAGACTGCTGCCGCCTTTGGAACCTACCGGGTAGAGAGTCAATACACTACATGAACTAATATCAAAGGAACAGGGAAATGAACAAGGGAAGATAGCAGGAGAGAATGCAGGAGGAATAGGCAGGAGGAGTAGCAGGAAGGCAAGCAGGAGGAGTATGCAGGAGGAGTATGCAGGAGCAGAGGCATGAGGAGTAGCAGGAGGAGTATGCAGGAAGAAGAGTAGCAGGAGGAGTAGCAGGAGGAGAAGCAGGAGAAGAGGCATGAGAAGTAGCAGGAGGACAAGCAGGGGAGTAGCAGGAGGAGAAGCAGGAGGAGTAGCAGGAGGAGAAGCGGGAGGAGTATGCAGGAGGAAGAGTAGCAGGAGGAGTAGCAAGAGGAGAAGCAGGAGGACAAGCAGGGGGAGTAGCAGGAGGATACAGGAGGAGTATGCAGGAGGAAGAGTAGCAGGAGGAGTAGCAAGAGGAGAAGCAGGAGGAGTATGCAGGAGGAAGAGTAGCAGGAGGAGTAGCAAGAGGAGAAGCAGGAAGAGTAGCAGGAGGAAAAGTAACAGGTGAAGTAGCAGTAAGAGTAGTAGCAGGAGGAAGAGTAGCAGGAGGAGAAGCAGGAACGGTAGCAGGAGGAGAAGCAGGAGGAAGAGTAGCAGGAGGAGTAGCAGGAGAAGTAGCAGGAGGAAGAGTAGAAGGAAGAGTAGCAGGAGGAATAGCAGGAAGAGTAGCAGGAGGAGTAGCAGGAAGAGTAGAAGGAGGAATAGCAGGAAGAGTAGCAGGAGGAGTAGCAGGAAGAGTAGCAGGAGGTGTAGCAGGAAGACGCCTAGTAGGAGGAGTAGCAGGAGGAAGAGTAGCATGAGGAGGAGTAGCAGGAAGAGTAGCAGAGTAGCAGGAAGAGTAGCAGCAGGAAGAGTAGAAGGAGGAAGAGTAGCAGGAGGAGTAGCAGGAAGATTAGCAGGAGGAAGAGTAGCATGAGGAGTAGCAGGAAGAGTAGCAGGAGGAAGAGTAGCATTAGGAGTAGCAGGAAGAGTAGCAGAGTAGCAGGAAGAGTAGCAGGAAGAGTAGCAGAGTAGCATGAGGAGTAGCAGGAAGAGTAGCAGAGTAGCAGGAAGAGTAGCAGGAAGAGTAGCAGAGTAGCAGGAAGAGTAGCAGCAGGAAGAGTAGAAGGAGGACGAGTAGCAGGAGGAGTAGCAGGAAGATTAGCAGGAGGAAGAGTAGCATGAGGAGTAGAAGGAAGAGTAGCAGAGTAGCAGGAAGAGTAGCAGGGGAAGAGTAGCAGGGGAAGAGTAGCAGGAGGAGTATCAGGGGAAGAGTAGCAGGAGGAGTAGCAGTGGGAAGAGTAGCAGGAGGAGTAGCAGGAGGAGTAGCAGGAAGATTAGCAGGAGGAAGAGTAGCATGAGGAGGAGTAGCAGGAAGAGTAGCAGGAAGAGTAGCAGGAGGAGTAGCAGGAGGAAGAGTAGCAGGAGGAGTAGCAGGGGGAAGAGTAGCAGGAGGAGTAGCAGGAGGAGGAGTAGCAGGAGGAGAAGCAGGAGGAGCAGCAGGGTGAGTAGCAGGAGGAGTAGCAGGAGGAGAAGCATGAGGACTATGTAGGAGGAGTAGCAGAGGGAGTATGCAGGAGGACTATGCAGGAGGACAAGCAGGAGGAGTAGCAGGAGGAGTAGCAGGAGGAGAGGCAGGAGGAGAGCCATGAAGAGTAGCAGGAGGAGAAGCAGGAGGACTAGCAGGGTGACTAGCAGGAGGAGTAGCAGGAGGAGTAGCAGGAGGAGAAGCATGAGGACTATGTAGGTGGAGTAGCAGGAGGAGTATGCAGGAGGACTATGCAGGAGGACAAGCAGGAGGAGTAGCAGGAGGAGTATGCAGGAGGAGTATGCATCTTGTCAAACTGAAGACGGAAGAAGTTTCCAGTTTGACATGGAAGCTGTTAGCAGTTCTTCTCTTTTGGATAATTGACATGTTTTCTGAGCGTGGGTTTCTCTGCCTTGAGGCGCTTAACATTTCTGTCAGTCGCTCGTCCAGCAGGAGGAGAAAGGACACGGAGAAAGAGGAAAGATGGAAACATTGACGGTGCTTCTGATTGGAAGATTGGAAGGCATTTTCCCATTGAATTAATAAACGCTCGGAATCAGAATCGAGCCAACAAACATGATTCAAAACCTCAGGGTGCCGTCGTCAGATGAATACCATCAACTGAGCAGCGAAGGCTTATCAAATGTCATGAGATGGGAAATATTTTGACCTTCTTTCTGTCGTGTTTTCTCCACTTACATCTTTATGAGATATAGAGGAGGAGAGGGGAATTGCTGCTATCTGCCATCACCATCTCCAACATCCTCTGTTCTGTCTTTGATAGCGGGTGGTCATCAAAGTATGTTGGTTGTTAGAATGGATACTTCAGGTGGTCATCAAAGTATGTTGGTTGTTAGAATGGATACTTCAGGTGGTCATCAAAGTATGTTGGTTGTTAGAATGGATACTTCAGGTGGTCATCAAAATATGTTGGTTGTTAGAATGGATACTTCAGGTGGTCATCAAAGTATGTTGGTTGTTAGAATGGATACTTCAGGTGGTCATCAAAGTATGTTGGTTGTTAGAATGGATACTTCAGGTGGTCATCAAAGTATGTTGGTTGTTAGAATGGATACTTCAGGTGGTCAT
>NC_068424.1:84545553-84550857 GCF_023373465.1 Oncorhynchus keta
GTATAGGACCAGGGCCTATTGTGACTGTATAGGACCATGGTCCATAGGGACTGTATAGGACCAGGGCATATAGGGACTGTATAATTTCTCACTTATTCTGTAGTGAATCGATAGTCTCAGAGTTTTAACCACTTCCAGCCGTGTAGACTATTGTCCTTCGGTAGAGTTGTAGTTTAAACCACTTCACACACCAGTGTCACCCAGCATGTTTTTGGTCTTGGTAATTCAACCTTAGGTTGCAACCTTAGCTTGGTCTGGTGTGAATTTCATCAGGAGTGGGTTTAATACGTTGCAGTTGAAAACGGCACATGATGCCCAATGTGATGTCTGGGCTCACGGAGGATGTGGCCACTGACTAGTTAATCTTTATATGAGAATCCATACTCTCATGTAGAAGGTGAATATCACATTACATCTTTTCTCAAATATTTTCACGTTTAATTAATCACATACCTTTCACAATATTTAGACGTAAATCTGATACCTGATAAATCTGATATGAGAAATGAAACACACTCGTCCTGACTGTCCATTTTACGTTTCCACGGACCCTTCCCACATTCTCAAGGGTGGAAATTGTTAAATTCTACCATTTTGGCGATTTAGGAGTTTGGCCAAGTGAATGCCTTTGTTCTCTCTGTCTGTGCTCTCTCCATTTCTTTCTGCATGACCAGGGGGAGAGTCTCTGACAGTATTGTATGACGTGAGATAACAAAACCTGGGTTTAGGAGATAGAGTGGGGAGGGGGAAGCAACGATCTACACCCAGAAAGGGCCACGTCATAACACAGAACACACTGGGATATGGAGTATTGGGGGGTGGGGTTTCATCCCATGTGATATAATTGGTCTTGGGAGTCCATCCGTCTCCATGTTCCATTTAGTACTGTGTGCTGTAGGGTCTCTGAGGCCTGGGGGCTGTGGTCTCTGAGGCCTGGGGGACTGTTGGGGTGCCTGGTGGAGGGCAATAGGCTCTGAGGCCTGGGGGCTGTGGTCTCTGAGGCCTGGGGGAATGTTGGGGGGCCTGGTGGAGGGCAATAGGCTCTGAGGCCTGGGGGCTGTGGTCTCTGAGGCCTGGGGGAATGTTGGGGGGCAATGGGCTCTGTGGCCTGGGGAGGGCAATCGGCTTTGAGGGACTGGTGGATGGCTATGGGCTCCGAGGCCTGGGGGGCTGTGGGTGCAGGGGAGCCTGCTGGGATCATGCTGTGTTGGGATCTGTAGTCTCCAAGGTGGAGAGCTGTGGGGTTTGAGGCTGGGGATCGATGGGTCTGGTGGGATCATTCCGTGTTTTGTATGCAAGTAGAGTAGGAGAGATCAGCAAAGAGATGGTGTTCTCTGCAGCAGTCGGCACAGAAACACACATTATAGGGATACTTTGGGATTGAGGCAATCAACACTTTTTCCCTACTCATGAAGAATCATCAGACCAACTCATTTTTCTGTGTACAGAAGGCAACAGCTTATCGTTAGCTAAGTGCAATTTACATTTTTGTCATTTGGCAGACGTTCTTACCCAGAGCTAATTATTCAGTAGTGAGTGCATACATTTTTCATACTGGTCCCACATGGGAATCGAACCCACAACCCTGGCATTGCAAGCACCGTGATCTTCAAACTGAGGTACTGGAAGTCCACCAGTACAGTAGCCATCTCCTCTCAAAAGCAGGGAAATAGACCCTATATCCTATATCCTATATATATATATATATGCATTTACAAAATAACATGGGTAACTATTTACACACTTTCAATATTTGGAAGAGCCTCAGTCCTCTATCAAATCAAATCTATTTATATAGATATATATATAATATTATTATATATTATATAGCTGATATCACAAAGTGCTGTACAGAAACCCAGCCTAAAACCCCAAACAGCAAGCAATGCAGGTGTAGAACGACGGTGGCTAGGAAAAACTCCCTAGAAAGGCCAGAACCTAGGAAGAAACCAAGAGAGGAACCAGGCTATGGCCAGTCATCTTCTGGCTGTGCCGGGTAGAGATCACAGTGGTTGGAGAGGGTGCAAACAGGACAGCACCTCAAGAGTAAAAATGAACAGTTTAGGGTTCCATAGCCGCAGGCAGAACAGTTGAAATTGGAACAGCAGCAAGGCCAGGTGGACTGGGGACAGCAAGGAGTCATCATGCCAGGTAATCCTGACGCATGGTCCTAGAGCTCAGGACCTCCGAGAGAGAGAAAGTGAGAATTAGAGAGAGAATACTTAAATTCACACAGGACACCGGATAAGACTCCCATTCGGAGTCAGTGTCACTGTGAAAGAAAATGTTCAGTTAGAATAGTTTCACATATGAGCCCTGTATCAACAGGTATAATAAACAGATATATATAGAGTACAGGGAACAAGAGGTGGATCTACTGCCTCTTTTATATTACGACATTTCAGCTAGATCTACTGTCTCTATTATATTATGACAGACCAGCTAGATCTACTGTCTCTGTTATATTATGACAGACCAGCTAGATCTACTGTCTCTATTATATTATGACGGACCAGCTAGATCTACTGTCTCTATTATATTATGACAGACCAGCTTGATCTACTGTCTCTATTATATTATGACAGACCAGCTAGATCTACTGTCTCTATTATATTATGACAGACCAGCTAGATCTACTGTCTCTATTATATTATGACAGACCAGCTAGATCTACTGTCTCTCTTATATTATGACAGACCAGCTAGATCTACTGTCTCTATTATATTATGACAGACCAGCTAGATCTACTGTCTCTATTATATTATGACAGACCAGCTAGATCTACTGTCTCTATTATATTATGACAGACCAGCTAGATCTACTGTCTCTATTATATTATGACAGACCAGCTAGATCTACTGTCTCTATTATATTACGACATTTCAGCTAGATCTACTGTCTCTCTTATATTATGACAGACCAGCTAGATCTACTGTCTCTATTATATTATGACAGACCAGCTAGATCTACTGTCTCTATTATATTATGACAGACCAGCTAGATCTACTGTCTCTATTATATTATGACAGACCAGCTAGATCTACTGTCTCTATTATATTATGACAGACCAGCTAGATCTACTGTCTCTATTATATTATGACAGACCAGCTAGATCTACTGTCTCTATTATATTATGACAGACCAGCTAGATCTACTGTCTCTATTATATTATGACAGACCAGCTAGATCTACTGTCTCTATTATATTATGACAGACCAGCTAGATCTACTGTCTCTATTATATTATGACAGACCAGCTAGATCTACTGTCTCTATTATATTATGACAGACCAGCTAGATCTACTGTCTCTATTATATTATGACAGACCAGCTAGATCTACTGTCTCTATTATATTATGACAGACCAGCTAGATCTACTGTCTCTATTATATTATGACAGACCAGCTAGATCTACTGTCTCTATTATATTATGACAGACCAGCTAGATCTACTGTCTCTATTATATTATGACAGACCAGCTAGATCTACTGTCTCTATTATATTATGACAGACCAGCTAGATCTACTGTCTCTATTATATTATGACAGACCAGCTAGATCTACTGTCTCTATTATATTATGACAGACCAGCTAGATCTACTGTCTCTATTATATTATGACAGACCAGCTAGATCTACTGTCTCTATTATATTATGACAGACCAGCTAGATCTACTGTCTCTATTATATTATGACAGACCAGCTAGATCTACTGTCTCTATTATATTATGACAGACCAGCTAGATCTACTGTCTCTATTATATTATGACAGACCAGCTAGATCTACTGTCTCTATTATATTATGACAGACCAGCTAGATCTACTGTCTCTATTATATTATGACAGACCAGCTAGATCTACTGTCTCTATTATTATATTATGACATCTCTACTGTCTCTATTATATTATGACAGACCAGCTAGATCTACTGTCTCTATTATATTATGACAGACCAGCTAGATCTACTGTCTCTATTATATTATGACAGACCAGCTAGATCTACTGTCTCTATTATATTATGACAGACCAGCTAGATCTACTGTCTCTATTATATTATGACAGACCAGCTAGATCTACTGTCTCTATTATATTATGACAGACCAGCTAGATCTACTGTCTCTATTATATTATGACAGACCAGCTAGATCTACTGTCTCTATTATATTAGACCAGCTAGATGACAGACCAGCTAGATCTACTGTCTCTATTATATTATGACAGACCAGCTAGATCTACTGTCTCTATTATATTATGACAGACCAGCTAGATCTACTGTCTCTATTATATTATGACAGACCAGCTAGATCTACTGTCTCTATTATATTATGACAGACCAGCTATTATTATGACAGACCAGCTAGATCTACTGTCTCTATTATATTATGACAGACCAGCTAGATCTACTGTCTCTATTATATTATGACAGACCAGCTAGATCTACTGTCTCTATTATATTATGACAGACCAGCTAGATCTACTGTCTCTCTTATATTATGACAGACCAGCTAGATCTACTGTCTCTTTTATTATGACAGACCAGCTAGATCTACTGTCTCTATTATATTATGACAGACCAGCTAGATCTACTGTCTCTATTATATTATGACAGACCAGCTAGATCTACTCTCTCTATTATATTATGACAGACCAGCTAGATCTACTGTCTCTCTTATATTATGACAGACCAGCTAGATCTACTGTCTCTATTATATTATGACAGACCAGCTAGATCTACTGTCTCTATTATATTATGACAGACCAGCTAGATCTACTGTCTCTCTTATATTATGACAGACCAGCTAGATCTACTGTCTCTATTATATTATGACAGACCAGCTAGATCTACTGTCTCTATTATATTATGACAGACCAGCTAGATCTACTGTCTCTATTATATTATGACAGACCAGCTAGATCTACTGTCTCTATTATATTATGACAGACCAGCTAGATCTACTGTCTCTATTATATTACAGACTATTCTCAGCTAGATCTACTGTCTCTATTATATTATGACAGACCAGCTAGATCTACCAGCTGTCTACTATTATATTATGACAGACCAGCTAGATCTACTGTCTCTATTATATTATGACAGACCAGCTAGATCTACTGTCTCTATTATATTATGACAGACCAGCTAGATCTACTGTCTCTATTATATTATGACAGACCAGCTAGATCTACTGTCTCTATTATATTATGACAGACCAGCTAGATCTACTGTCTCTATTATATTATGACAGACCAGCTAGATCTACTCTCTCTATTATATTATGACAGACCAGCTAGATCTACTGTCTCTCT
>NC_068424.1:84550957-84563457 GCF_023373465.1 Oncorhynchus keta
ATATTATGACAGACCAGCTAGATCTACTGTCTCTATTATATTATGACAGACCAGCTAGATCTACTGTCTCTGTTATATTATGACAGACCAGCTAGATCTACTGTCTCTGTTATATTATGACAGACCAGCTAGATCTACTGTCTCTATTATATTATGACAGACCAGCTAGATCTACTGTCTCTATTATATTATGTCAGACCAGCTAGATCTAATGTCTCTGTTATATTACGACAGACCAGCTAGATCTACTGTCTCTGTTATATTATGACAGACCAGCTAGATCTACTGTCTCTATTATATTATGACAGACCAGCTAGATCTACTGTCTCTATTATATTATGACAGACCAGCTAGATCTACTGTCTCTATTATATTACGACATTTCAGCTAGATCTACTGTCTCTATTATATTATGAAAGACCAGATCGATCTACTGTCTCCATTTCACTTTGGCCATTGTTGTGGGCCTGCCCTCTCCTCAACAGCCTCAAATAGGCTATTTCATGTGGGTTGGGGTGGGGCGGCAGACACACATCTCACATTCACTCACGCTGCCAAGCTTACCCTAGTAAAACTGACTATCCTACCGATCCTCGACTTCGGCGATGTCATCTACAAAATGGCTTCCAACACTCTACTCAGCAAACTGGATGCAGTCTATCACAGTGCCATCCGTTTTGTCACTAAAGCACCTTATACCACCCACCACTGCGACTTGTATGCTCTAGTCGGCTGGCCCTCACTACATATCCGTCGCCAGACCCACTGGCTCCAGGTCATCTACAAGTCCATGCTAGGTAAAGCTCCGCCTTATCTCAGTTCACTGGTCACGATGACAACACCCATCCGTAGCACGCGCTCCAGCAGGTGTATCTCACTGATCATCCCTAAAGCCAACACCTCATTTGGCCGCCTTTCGTTCCAGTACTCTGCTGCCTGTGACTGGAACGAATTGCAAAAATCGCTGAAGTTGGAGACTTTTATCTCCCTCACCAACTTCAAACATCAGCTATCCGAGCAGCTAACCGATCGCTCACCCATTTTCACCTACCTCATTCCCATACTGTTTTTATACTGTTTTTATTTATTTACTTTCCTGCTCTTTTGCACACCAATATCTCAATCTGTACATGATCATCTGATCATTTATCACTCCAGTGTTAATCTGCAAAATTGTATTATTCGCCTACCTCCTCATGCCTTTTGCACACATTGTATATAGACTGCCCATTTTTTCTACTGTGTTATTGACTTGCTAATTGTTTACTCCATGTGTAACTCTGTGTTGTCTGTTCACACTGCTATGCTTTATCTTGGCCAGGTCGCAGTGGCAAATGAGAACTTGTTCTCAACTAGCCTACCTGGTTAAATAAAGGTGAAATAAAAAATAAAATAAAAAAAATAAATACAATTTCATGACATTACATGTTTATATTTTGCTTCTAAAATATATAAAAAATCACAAATTATATTTTATATTATTAATTTCAAACAAGGGCATTAGCATGATAAGAATTTACCAGTCCAAAACGATGTCCCGTTCAAAAAATATTCCTCCACAATCGCTAAATGAATCGTCATACAACAATCTCTGTCTCACTTTCCCTTTCACTTTTTTATTCTAAATAAATCTGTATAATCTGTCTATCTGTATATATAGATTTAGATTTAGCTTTCCCTGACTTAGTCGCCATAATGATTGATATATAAACAGCTGAATCTGCTCGTTTACTAAATGCAGTACGTAATATGTGTGTAACGGTTCTCTTGTGGTGAAGGAGAGTCGGACCAAAATGCAGCGTGATGGTGATTCATGATATTTTAATGAAGGAAAAAACTATACATGAAGAAACTACAAAATAATGAAATGTGAAAACCGAAACAGCCCTATCTGGTGCAAACACAAAGACAGGAACAATCACCCACAAAACACTCAAAGAATATGGCTGCCTAAATATGGTTCCCAATCAGAGACAACGATACACACCTGCCTCTGATTGAGAATCACTCCAGACAGCCATAGACTTTGCTAGATAACCCAACGAAGCCACACACCCAACACCCCACAAAACCCCAAGACAAAACACACCACAATAAACCCATGTCACACCCTGGCCTAACCAAATAAATGAAGACAAACACAATATATTACGACCAGGGCGTGACAATGTGTTTCCCCTTCCGGCATGATACTTCAATAGCGAATGACTCACTTTACGCTGGAGCTTACTGCATGAGTTGGTCTTGCACCACATAAACATGGCGTATTGCCGTTTACCTCAGCTCATTGGCTATCTACCCAGCTAGATTTCAAGACAATCAGTGGTCATTGGGTTAAAAGACAGTCAATCAACGAAACAGCGGGCAAATCATTGGTGCACGATGATGTCATGACTTGTTGTCTTCAAATCGGTTTCTTTCAGTCAATACGTCCCACGAAATGACCCATCAGGTTTGGCTGACCTTACCCCACTCTCCCCTACATTGTGTTACAAACAAACCAGTTGATTGCAGTGAAACCAAACATGACTGGAAAAGTCACGTTTCGTGTGGGTTATTTGCCTGGAATGTGTCGTCGAAAATGGAATGAGACGGAATTCACAACACAAGCGGTTCACAAAATGTTTTGTGTTAGGCTATAAAAACGGATTTTATCAAACAAAAAATCATTCATTGTGTAACGATGAGCATTGGAATTGCAAACAGATGAAGATCGTCAAAGGTAAACGATTTATTTTAATGCAGTTTGTGAATATGTTACGCCTGTGCTGGTTAAAATTGTTATTTTTTTATGGGGCTCTATGCTCAGATAATCTCATCGTATTCTTTCGCAGTTAATCCTTTTTTAAATCTGACAACGCAGTTGGATGAGCAAGATTCTAGGCTTTCGATACATGTGAGACACTTGTATTTTCATGAATGTTTAATATGACTATTTATGTAGCGATCACCGTATGTTGTGGAATTTCAGCCCGCTTGTGGGTTCCGTGCGCAGAGGGGTTAAGAAGGTAATACCACAGATCATTTATGTGATTCTGAATTTTAAGACCCTTTGAAGTACTGTTAATAGCACAATGAAAAACTCATTGGAAAACAGATTACCTACATGGAACAACTCACCCCTGTGTTAAACGCTGGCTCACCTTACCCTACTCTCCCCTACATTAAGCACCGACTCAACTTACCCCACTTTTCCTCATGATACACACTGACTAAACTTACCCCACTCTCCCCTATGTTAAACACTGGCTCACCTTACCCCACTCTCCCCAACATTAAGCACTGACTCAACTTACCACACTCTCCCTTATGATACACACGACTCAAATTACCCTACTGTCCCCTATGTAAACACTGACCCAACTAACCCCACTCACCCCTATGTTAAACACTGGCTCACCTTACCCCACTCTCCCCTATGTTAAACACTGGCTCACATTACCCCACTCTCCCCTATGTTAAACACTGGCTCACCTTACCCCACTCTCCCCTATGTTAAACACTGGCTCACCTTACCCCACTCTCCCCTATGTTAAACACTGGCTCACCTTACCCCACTCTCCCCTATGTTAAACACTGGGTCACCTTACCCCACTCTCCCTTATGATACACACTGGCTCACCTTACCCCACTCTCCCCTATGTTAAACACTGGCTCACCTTACCCTACTCACCCCTATGTTAAACACTGGCTCACCTTACCCCACTCTCCCCTATGTTTAAACACTGGCTCACATTACCCCACTCTCCCCTATGTTTAAACACTGGCTCACCTTACCCTACTCACCCCTATGTTAAACACTGGCTCACCTTACCCCAATCACTCCTATGTTAAACACTGGCTCACCTTACCCTACTCACCCCTATGTTAAACACTGGCTCACCTTACCCCACTCTCCCCTATGTTTAAACACTGGCTCACATTACCCCACTCTCCCCTATGTTTAAACACTGGCTCACCTTACCCCACTCTCCCCTATGTAAAACACTGACTCACCTTTCCCCACTCTCCCCTATGTTTAAACACTGGCTCACATTACCCCACTCTCCCTTATGATACACACGACTCAACTTACCCTACTGTCGCCTATGTAAACACTGACCCAACTAACGCCACTCACCCCTATGTTAAACACTGGCTCACCTTACCCCACTCTCCCCTATGTTAAACACTGGCTCACCTTACCCCACTCTCCCCTATGTTAAACACTGGCTCACCTTACCCCACTCTCCCCTATGTTAAACACTGGCTCACCTTACCCCACTCACCCCTATGTTAAACACTGGCTCACCTTACCCCACTCTCCCCTATGTTAAACACTGACTCACCTTACCCCACTCTCCCCTATGTTAAACACTGACTCACCTTACCCCACTCTTACTTATGACATACACTGACTCACCTTACCCCACTCACCCCTATGTTAAACACTGGGTCACCTTACCCCACTCTCCCCTATGTTACACACTGGCTCACCTTACCCCACTCTCCCCTATGTTAAACACTGGCTCAACTTACCCCACTCACTCCTATGTTAAACACTGGCTCAACTTACCCCAATCACTCCTATGTTAAACACTGGCTCACCTTACCCCACTCACTCCTATGTTAAACACTGGCTCACCTTACCCCAATCACTCCTATGTTTTTATTTATTTTATTTTTATTTCACCTTTATTTAACCAGGTAGGCAAGTTGAGAACAAGTTCTCATTTAAAATTGCGACCTGGCCAAGATAAAGCAAAGCAGTTCGACAGATACAACGACACAGAGTTACACATGGAGTAAAACAAACATACAGTCAATAATACAGTATAAACAAGTCTATATAGAATGTGAGCAAATGAGGTGAGAAGGGAGGTAAAGGCAAAAAAGGCCATGGTGGCAAAGTAAATACAATATAGCAAGTAAAACACTGGAATGGTAGTTTTGCAATGGAAGAATGTGCAAAGTAGAAATAAAAATAATGGGGTGCAAAGGAGCTAAATAAATAAATAAATTAAATACAGTTGGGAAAGAGGTAGTTGTTTGGGCTAAATTATAGGTGGGCTATGTACAGGTGCAGTAATCTGTGAGCTGCTCTGACAGTTGGTGCTGAAAGCTAGTGAGGGAGATAAGTGTTTCCAGTTTCAGAGATTTTTGTAGTTCGTTCCAATCATTGGCAGCAGAGAACTGGAAGGAGAGGCGGCCAAAGAAAGAATTGGTTTTGGGGGTGACAGCAGAGATATACCTGCTGGAGCGTGTGCTACAGGTGGGAGATGCTATGGTGACCAGTGAGCTGAGATAAGGGGGGACTTTACCTAGCAGGGTCTTGTAGATGACATGGAGCCAGTGGGTTTGGCGACGAGTATGAAGCGAGGGCCAGCCAACGAGAGCGTACAGGTCGCAATGGTGGGTAGTATATGGGAAATTGGTGACAAAACGGATTGCACTGTGATAGACTGCATCCAATTTGTTGAGTAGGGTATTGGAGGCTATTTTGTCAATTACATCGCCAAAGTCGAGGATTGGTAGGATGGTCAGTTTTACAAGGGTATATTTGGCAGCATGAGTGAAGGATGCTTTGTTGCGAAATAGGAAGCCAATTCTAGATTTAACTTTGGATTGGAGATGTTTGATATGGGTCTGGAAGGAGAGTTTACAGTCTAACCAGACACCCAAGTATTTGTAGTTGTCCACGTATTCTAAGTCAGAGCCATCCAGAGTAGTGATGTTGGACAGGCGGGTAGGTGCAGGTAGCGATCGGTTGAAGAGCATGCATTTAGTTTTACTTGTATTTAAGAGCAATTGGAGGCCACGGAAGGAGAGTTGTATGGCATTGAAGCTTGCCTGGAGGGTTGTTAACACAGTGTCCAAAGAAGGGCCAGAAGTATACAGAATGGTGTCGTCTGCGTAGAGGTGGATCAGAGACTCACCAGCAGCAAGAGCAACATCATTGATGTATACAGAGAAGAGAGTCGGTCCAAGAATTGAACCCTGTGGCACCCCCATAGAGACTGCCAGAGGTCCGGACAGCAGACCCTCCGATTTGACACACTGAACTCTATCAGAGAAGGAGTTGGTGAACCAGGCGAGGCAATCATTTGAGAAACCAAGGCTGTCGAGTCTGCCGATGAGGATGTGGTGATTGACAGAGTCGAAAGCCTTGGCCAGATCAATGAATACGGCTGCACAGTAATGTTTCTTATCGGTGGCGGTTAAGATATCGTTTAGGACCTTGAGCGTGGCTGAGGTGCGCCCATGGCCATCTCTGAAACCAGATTGCATAGCAGAGAAGGTATGGTGAGATTCGAAATGGTCGGTAATCTGTTTGTTGACTTGGCTTTCGAAAACCTTAGAAAGGCATGGTAGGATAGATATAAGTCTGTAGCAGTTTGGGTCAAGAGTGTCCCCCCCTTTGAAGAGGGGGATGACCGCAGCTGCTTTCCAGTCTTTGGGAATCTCAGACGACACGAAAGAGAGGTTGAACAGGCTAGTAATAGGGGTGGCAACAATTTCGGCAGATAATTTTAGAAAGAAAGGGTCCAGATTGTCTAGCCCGGCTGATTTGTAGGGGTCCAGATTTTGTAGCTCTTTCAGAACATCAGCTGAACGGATTTGGGAGAAGGAGAAATGGGGAAGGCTTGGGCGAGTTGCTGTTGGGGGTGCAGTGCTGTTGACCGGGGTAGGAGTAGCCAGGTGGAAAGCATGGCCAGCCGTAGAAAAATGCTTATTGAAATTCTCAATTATGGTGGATTTATCAGTGGTGACAGTGTTTCCTATCTTCAGCGCAGTGGGCAGCTGGGAGGAGGTGTTCTTATTCTCCATGGACTTTACAGTGTCCCAGAACTTTTTTTGAGTTAGTCTTGCATGAAGCAAATTTCTGCGTGAAAAAGCTAGTCTTGGAATTTCTAACTGACTGTGTATAATGGTTTCTAGCTTCCCTGAACAGCTGCATATCACGGGGGCTGTTCGATGCTAATGCAGAACGCCATAGGATGTTTTTGTGTTGATTAAGGGCAGTCAGGTCTGGGGAGAACCAAGGGCTATATCTGTTCCTGGTTCTAAATGTCTTGAATGGGGCATGTTTATTTAAGATGGTTAGGAAGGCATTTTAAAAAAATGATGGATGAGATCAATATCCTTCCAGGATACCCCGGCCAGGTCGATTAGAAAGGTCGTTTGACCGCTGACCCATTACAGGCAATGAGGCAGTGATCGCTGAGATCTTGGTTGAAGACAGCAGAGGTGTATTTAGAGGGGAAGTTGGTTAGGATGACATCTATGAGGGTGCCCGTGTTTAAGGCTTTGGGGAGGTATCTGGTAGGTTCATTGATAATTTGTGTGAGATTGAGGGCATCAAGCTTAGATTGTAGGATGGCTGGGGTGTTAAGCATGTTCCAGTTTAGGTCGCCTAGCAGCACGAGCTCTGAAGATAGATGGGGGGCAATCAGTTCACATATGGTGTCCAGAGCACAGCTGGAGGCAGAGGGTGGTCTATAGTAGGCGGCAACAGGTATAGTAGACCTCACAGTGAAATACTGAATACATCAGGTATAGTAGACCTCACAGTGAAATGCTGAATACAACAGGTGTAGTAGACCTCACAGTGAAATGCTGAATACAACAGGTGTAGTAGACCTCACAGTGAAATACTGAATACATCAGGTATAGTAGACCTCACAGTGAAATACTGAATACAACAGGTGTAGTAGACCTTACAGTGAAATACTGAATACAACAGGTGTAGTAGACCTTACAGTTAAATGCTGAATACAACAGGTGTAGTAGACCTCACAGTGAAATGCTGAATACAACAGGTGTAGTAGACCTTACAGTTAAATGCTGAATACAACAGGTGTAGTAGACCTTACAGTGAAATGCTGAATACAACAGGTGTAGTAGACCTTACAGTTAAATGCTGAATACAACAGGTGTAGTAGACCTCACAGTGAAATGCTGAATACAACAGGTGTAGTAGACCTTACAGTTAAATGCTGAATACAACAGGTGTAGTAGACCTTACAGTGAAATGCTGAATACAACAGGTGTAGTAGACCTTACAGTGAAATGCTGAATACAACAGGTGTAGTAGACCTCACAGTGAAATGCTGAATACAACAGGTGTAGTAGACCTTACAGTGAAATGATGAATACAACAGGTGTAGTAGACCTTACAGTGAAATGCTGAATACAACAGGTGTAGTAGACCTTACAGTGAAATGCTGAATACAACAGGTGTAGTAGACCTCACAGTGAAATGCTGAATACAACAGGTGTAGTAGACCTTACAGTGAAATGATGAATACAACAGGTGTAGTAGACCTTACAGTGAAATGCTGAATACAACAGGTGTAGTAGACCTCACAGTGAAATGCTGAATACAACAGGTGTAGTAGACCTTACAGTGAAATGCTGAATACAACAGCTGTAGTAGACCTCACAGTGAAATGCTGAATACAACAGGTGTAGTAGACCTTACAGTGAAATGCTGAATACAACAGATGTAGTAGACCTTACAGTGAAATGCTGAATACAACAGGTGTAGTAGACCTCACAGTGAAATGCTGAATACAACAGGTGTAGTAGACCTCACAGTGAAATGCTGAATACAACAGGTGTAGTAGACCTCACAGTGAAATGCTGAATACAACAGGTGTAGTAGACCTTACAGTGAAATGCTGAATACAACAGGTGTAGTAGACCTTACAGTGAAATGCTGAATACAACAGATGTAGTAGACCTTACAGTGAAATGCTGAATACAACAGGTGTAGTAGACCTCACAGTGAAATGCTGAATACAACAGGTGTAAGAGACCTTACAGTGAAATGCTTAATACAACAGGTGTAGTAGACCTTACAGTGAAATGCTGAATACAACAGGTGTAGTAGACCTCACAGTGAAATGCTTAATACAACAGGTGTAGGTAGACCTTACAGTGAAATGATGAATACAACAGGTGTAGTAGACCTCACAGTGAAATGCTGAATACAACAGGTGTAGTAGACCTTACAGTGAAATGCTGAATACAACAGGTGTAGGTAGACCTTACAGTGAAATGCTTAATACAACAGGTGTAGGTAGACCTTACAGTGAAATGCTGAATACAACAGGTGTAGTAGACCTTACAGTGAAATACTGAATACAACAGGTGTAGTAGACCTTACAGTGAAATACTGAATAGAACAGGTGTAGGTAGACCTTACAGTGAAATACTGAATACAACAGGTGTAGTAGACCTCACAGTGAAATGCTGAATACAACAGGTGTAGATAGACCTCACAGTGAAATGCTGAATACAACAGGTGTAGTAGACCTTACAGTGAAATGCTGAATACAACAGGTGTAGATAGACCTCACAGTGAAATGCTGAATACAACAGGTGTAGTAGACCTTACAGTGAAATGCTGAATACAACAGGTGTAGTAGACCTCACAGTGAAATACTGAATACAACAGGTGTAGGTAGACCTTACAGTGAAATACTGAATACAACAGGTGTAGTAGACCTCACAGTGAAATACTGAATACAACAGGTGTAGTAGACCTCACAGTGAAATGCTGAATACAACAGGTGTAGTAGACCTTACAGTGAAATGCTGAATACAACAGGTGTAGTAGACCTCACAGTGAAATGCTGAATACAACAGGTGTAGTAGACCCCACAGTGAAATGCAGAATACAACAGGTGTAGTAGACCTCACAGTGAAACGCTGAATACAACAGGTGTAGTAGACCTCACAGTGAAATGCTGAATACAACAGGTGTAGTAGACCTTACAGTGAAATACTGAATACAACAGGTGTAGTAGACCTCACAGTGAAATGCTGAATACAGGTATAGTAGACCTCAAGTGAAATGCTGAATACAACAGGTGTAGTAGACCTCACAGTGAAATGCTGAATACAACAGGTGTAGTAGACCTCACAGTGAAATGCTGAGTACAACAGGTGTAGTAGACCTTACAGTGAAATGATGAATACAACAGGTGTAGTAAATGCAACAGGTGTAGTAGACCTTACAGTGAAATGCTGAGTACAACAGGTGTAGTAGACCTTACAGTGAAATGATGAATACAACAGGTGTAGTAGACCTCACAGTGAAATGCTGAATACAACAGGTGTAGTAGACCTCACAGTGAAATGCTGAATACAACAGGTGTAGTAGACCTTAGTGAAATGCTGAATACAACAGGTGTAGTAGACCTTAGTGAAATGATGAATACAACAGGTGTAGTAGACCTCACAGTGAAATGCTTAACACAACATGTGTAGTAGACCTTACAGTGAAATGCTGAATACAACAGGTGTAGTAGACCTCACAGTGAAATGCTGAGTACAACAGGTGTAGTAGACCTAACAGTGAAATGCTGGATACAACAGGTGTAGTAGACCTTACAGTGAAATGCTGAATACAACAGGTGTAGTAGACCTTACAGTGAAATGCTGAATACAACAGGTGTAGTAGACCTTACAGTGAAATGCTAAATACAACAGGTGTAGTAGACCTCACAGTGAAATGCTGAATACAACAGGTGTAGTAGACCTCACAGTGAAATGCTGAATACAACAGGTGTAGTAGACCTCACAGTGAAATGCTGAATACAACAGGTGTAGTAGACCTTACAGTGAAATGCTAAATACAACAGGTGTAGTAGACCTCACAGTGAAATGCTGAATACAACAGGTGTAGTAGACCTCACAGTGAAATGCTGAATACAACAGGTGTAGTAGACCTCACAGTGAAATGCTGAATACAACAGGTGTAGTAGACCTCACAGTGAAATGCTGAATACAACAGGTGTAGTAGACCTCACAGTGAAATGCTGAATACAACAGGTGTAGTAGACCTCACAGTGAAATGCTGAATACAACAGGTGTAGTAGACCTCACAGTGAAATGCTGAATACAACAGGTGTAGTAGACCTTACAGTGAAATTCTTACTTACAGGCTCTAACCAATAGTGAAAAAAAAGGTGTTAGGTGAACAATAGGTAAGTAAAGAAATAAAACAACAGTAAAAAGACAGGATATATACAGTAGAGAGGCTATATACAGTAGAGAGGCTATATACAGTAGAGAGGCTATATACAGTAGTGAGGTTATATACAGTAGAGAGGCTATATTACAGTAGAGGTTATATACAGTAGAGAGGCTATATACAGTAGAGAGGCTATATACAGTAGAGAGGCTATATACAGTAGAGGTTATATACAGTAGAGGCTATATACAGTAGAGGCTATATACAGTAGAGAGGCTATATACAGTAGAGGTTATATACAGTAGAGAGGCTATATACAGTAGAGAGGCTATATACAGTAGAGAGGCTATATACAGTAGAGAGGCTATATACAGTAGAGGTTATATACAGTAGAGAGGCTATATACAGTAGAGGGGCTATATACAGTAGAGAGGCTATATACAGTAGAGAGGCTATATACAGTAGAGGCTATATACAGTGGAGCCTATATACAGTAGAGGCTATATACAGTAGAGAGGCTATAAACAGTAGAGGCTATATACAGTAGAGAGGCTATATACAGTAGAGAGGCTATATACAGTAGAGAGGCTATATACAGTAGAGAGGCTATATACAGTAGAGAGGCTATATACAGTAGAGGCTATATACAGTAGAGGCTATATACAGTAGAGAGGCTATATACAGTAGAGAGGCTATATACAGTAGAGGGGCTATATACAGTAGAGAGGCTTTATACAGTAGAGAGGTTTTATTCAGTAGAGAGGCTATATACAGTAGAGGGGCTATATACAGTAGAGGGGCTATATACAGGAGAGAGGCTATATACAGTAGAGGGGCTATATATACAGTAGAGGCTATATACAGTAGAGAGGCTATATACAGTAGAGAGGCTATATACAGTAGAGAGGCTATATACAGTAGAGGGGCTATATATACAGTAGAGGCTATATACAGTAGAGAGGCTATATACAGTAGAGAGGCTATATACAGTAGAGAGGCTATATACAGACACCGGTTAGTCAGGCTGATTGAGGTAGTATGTACATGTAGATATGGTTAAAGTGACTATGCATATATGATGAACAGAGAGTAGCAGTAGCGTAAAAGAGGGGTTGGTGGTTGGCGGGACACAATGCAGATAGCCCGGTTAGCCAATGTGTGGGAGCACTGGTTGGTCGACCCAATTTAGGTAGTATGTACATGAACGTATAGCGGAAGTGACTATGCATATATGATAAACAGAGAGTAGCAGCAGAGTAAAAGAAAGGTTGGTTGGGCACACAATGCAAATAGTCCGGGTAGCCATTTGATTACCTGTTCAGGAGTCTTATGGCTTGGGGGTAAAAACTGTTGAGAAGACTTTTTGTCCTAGAGTTGGCACTCCGGTACCACTTGCCATGCGGTAGTAGAGAGAACAGTCTATGACTGGGCTGGCTGGGGTCTTTTTGTCCTAGACTTGGCACTCCGGTACCTCTTGCCATGCGGTAGTAGAGAGAACAGTCTATGACTGGAGTGGCTGGGGTCTTTTTGTCCTAGAGTT